>NW_015555819.1:7339-23408 GCF_001515605.1 Sinocyclocheilus anshuiensis
AGGACATCAAGATAAACTAAATGAAAATGAGAAATGTTGCCCCGAAAAAAGTTTTGTATATTGCATTTTATTTCAGTTACGGTTTATTTTATTTCAAGTAATGCAAAATTTTATGATAAAGAGTAGGGATGCACCGATGTATCGGCCACCGATATTTATCGGCCGATTTTTGATTATTTTAAAGCCACCAGCATATAGGAAATAGCATGAAAAGGGCCGATACCGATGGTTTATTAATTAACTGCATGGAGACAATGAGTTGCATGTCTGTTGCATAATCCAACGTTTTTCTCTGGGCAAAATAATTAAAGACAAAAGACAAAATAAAATCTGTACAAAATATAGTTTGTCAGACGGCATAGTACGGTCTATGCAAATGTGGCGCTGACGCATCCAACGAGTGAAATGCCCCTCTCAGCTGTAAATTCATCATAAGTCACTGTCACATTCATAAGTCACAATGGCAATGCGTTAGAGTTTATCCGAGGATATGTCACGAACCGCCAAGCATTAGGCCTACATTTAAGTGAAAATGAATGGCAGGTAATATGTTTGTCAGACTACATAATACGGCCTATGCAGACGTGGCGCTGACGCATCCAACGAGTGAAATGCCCGCTCTCAGCTGTAAATTCATCATAAGTCACTGTCACATTCATAAGTCACAATAGAGTTTATCCGAGGATATGTCACGAACCGCCAAGCATTAGGCCTACATTTAAGTGAAAATGAATGGCAGGTAATATGCAGCTTTTTGTGTGTTTGAAACCAGCAAAAATGGCAGGATAGTGTAGAACACGGATTCACACAAGGTCACATCACGCACCTGCAGCGCTTCTGTGAACGGAGAAAACAGAATAGAACTATATAGGCTACATAAAAAGGAATATATAGGCCTATACACTAAATATATTTCACTTAAATCATTAACAGATTAACCAAACGAAAGAAAAAATTGTGCTGAGTTTCGGATAATTGTAATGCGCTCCGAAGTTCACGGAATGGAAACCAAGACGGCAGAAAGCCGTTTTCTTTATTTTGCAAAAGCTTTACAGTTTTGAATGATGTTTGGCTTCTATCTGTAGGCTATAACCAAACAGCGTTGGTATGACCATAAATTACGGAGTAACAGTTGGGAAAACAATGCAGTGATTGCGTCGGCACCTCACATGCACATACAACATATTTTTACTAACTTGACATCGCAGCCTGTTCATTATCAAAATAAAAGACAGTTAAAGAAACATCAAAAGTTACACTGCTCAATTTAAAGAGTCCATAGTACAGTCTATGTCGTTCAGTGTGACCAGCGCCTCACTGCTGATTATAGCCTATATGCGAAGGATGATGTTTTACGTTGATAATGTGAGGGAAGAACAAAGCCTATAGTTTACATAATAAATAATATTTTAGCATCCAGATGCGTTGCAAATATGGAAACATTTGGATTCGTGCAGAGTGAGAGAGGCAGGCTTCGGTTTCACTTTTAAATTAATTTGTTTTGGCTTGACGTTTATATTTAGCCTAAATACAACTTTATAGAGGATTTGTTGTGGAGAGAAGAGAACTAAAATAGCCTAACTGTGTTATGTTTGTAAACAGTTTGCCTTATTTACCAGTATTTTAGCCTACATTATTTCTGAATATAATAATAAAATGCGACGTACAAACTAATAATTTAGGCTGTTTTTTCCTCTCAAAACGCTTATACGAGTAGTGTTTTTATCCATGCTGCAAACATTTTTAAATATCTTAAAAAAAAAACTTTAATGTCTTTAAAGTGTTGACAGATTTTTCTTTTGTTTAATATATTTGGCCAAAATCTAGAAAAGATGATGCTGTATTGGCTATGACTAAGCGCAAGTACCAGATCAAGGCTCTCTCCATGTTTTTTTTTTTCTTTCTGAGTAGAGAAAACGCTGTACTTTATTATTATTATTATCATTATTATTATTATTATAGGCAAAGAAAAATAATAATAATATTTTTTTTTAAATAACGTTATTAACTGGTATGTTTTCTACTCAAACCGGTTTATGAACGGTAATAATACAGAGGAACGCAGGAACAGAAACGTTCAAATACCGATTCTGCTCTGAGTGAACCGATCAAATTTCTTTACATTTTTTTTTAAGCCCTGCTTTATGCAATTTACCTATATTGGTATCGGAATCGGCCAATAGTTGTTTGTTAAAATCGGTATCGTCCAAAAAAAAAAAATCCTATCGGTGCATCCCTAGTAAAGAGTGTTTAGAGTGCTTTTAATTCTCTCAGTCTTACCTTGTGTCAGGTCCACATAGTAGCAGTTGTTCTGTCCAGAGTCAGTAGTGATCTGAAAGCGGTAACAGGCTCGCACCTGATGAACCAGCTGCTCTGACAGCACAGACCGGACCGCATCCATCAGTCCATCCACACGACTGACACTCACAGCTGCAGCTGAACGCAGCTCATCTGTGAAACTCACTGAATCTGGAGAAACCACGAAATGAGATTCTGTTTATCATGCTGGTTTGGGAAAAAAAAAGGGAATCATGCATTTACATCTAATTATTTGGCAGACACTTTTATCCAAAAGTGACTTACAATTGAGGAACACTGCAAGCAATTTATTACAGATTAGGGGTGTAACGGTACACGTATTTGTACCGAAAATTTTCGGTACGTAAATTCGGTATGTCACGTAGCATTTCATTTACCTCAGACAAGTCATCAGCGTCTACATAACCTTATAGTAAAAGGGCTCCCTATAGTTTAGAGCAAAAGCTGAGGTAGATTTTTATCCCTAAGAAAATTTTAAGTATAATTGAATTTATTTAAAGTAAGAGCATTTTGTTCAGTAAACCATTGTTAAATTTAAAAAAAAAGCAATTTATGTTTAGTTTTTTCCTCCTGCTGTACCGAAACCATACCGAACTGTGACGTCAAAACTGAGGTAAGACAAGTCATCAGCGTCTACATAACCTTATAGTAAAAGGGCTCCCTATAGTTTAGAGCAAAAGCTGAGGTAGATTTTTATCCCTAAGAAAATTTTAAGTATAATTGAATTTATTTAAAGTAAGAGCATTTTGTTCAGTAAACCATTGTTAAATTAAAAAAAAAAAGCAATTTATGTTTATTTTTTTCCTCCTGCTGTACCGAAACCATACCGAACCGAAATCCGAGGTACGCACCAAACCGTCATGTTTGTGTACCGTTACACCCCTATTACAGATCCAAGTAGCCTAACATCACCTTGACTGGATTGGGACGCAGCCGTCTGGCTCAGGAAGTGCATTGCGAGCTGCTGTATGGGTCCGGTGAGTCCTTCCAGCCCAGGGACAGACGGGGGCATAATGATGGGCCCCGCGTGTCCCCCGTCCGGTTCCCGGAGCACCCCCTCCAGAATCAGCTCCACACGGTCCACCTCCAGCCCCCACGGCTTCGTCATCTCATTCATGTCCATCTGCAGCACACAGGCACTTCAAAGCTTAAAGGGACAGTGCACCCAGAAATAAAGGTTTGCTGTTAATTTACTCACCCTCAGGCCATCAAGATGAACTACCCCTTTAACTTTAAAAATCCTGGAATATAGTGGTTAAAAGTGTAATATTTCGTATTTGTCTCTCACCCCGAGATGTTCACCGAGTTTGATCCTCTCGGTCTGTATCTCTCTCAGGGTTTTTTTGCTCAGGGTCTGCATCATGGCGTTCTGTGCGGTGAGGCGGGTGGAGGCGTTCAGATCCTGCAGCGCCACCACGGACATCACCGGACTCCAGATCCGGAACTGGATATCCGCTCCAACCGACACCAGAGCACTGTCTTTGGTGGTGATCTTTTGGCAGGGAATATTGTGGGAATCTCAAAATACTTGGTTTGTAGAAAGATGAGTTTTTAAATGTAACTGAACTAAAAAAAAACACTTTTTTTCATTGTACCTTGCATGGTGGGACGCTGAAGGCTCTGGTCCGCAGGTCAACTCTCTGCCACTGATCAATGAAAGGCAGAACCAGAACCACTCCTGGACCTTTAGGAGGACGGATCCGGCCCAGACGAAAAACAACAATCCTCTCATAGTTCGGTACAACCTGAAAATGATACTGTATATTTAAGAAGTGCTTAAAAAGGCTAAAACTCTCCTAAAAATTCGCTTCGAACTGACCTTTAGGACAAACCATCCAGATATGGGAAAAGTTATGAAGGTAACTAGGAAAACCAGGAATGTTACGATCAAGTTGCAAATCCAGGACAACAATCCCTGAGATTTATCTGTTAAAAAAAGAGTATAATTATTAAATATAAATAAATTAAAAATATCGTATAATATATAAAGTATTATAATATATATAAAGAAATATACCGTGATATCAATTTTGGCCATATCGTCCAGCCCTAATTATTATATTGATAAATACACACATATATATTTAAATTTTATATATAACTATTGTATATATATAAATAACAAAAGAATACAAATATTAAAAACATTATGTCATAGCATAACGTTACAATATAGCATTATAATAGTATTACATTGGTTAAGTATGAGTCGCGCGCGCACGCACACACGCACGCACACACACACACACACACACACACACACACACACACACACACACACACACACTGTGTTCTAAACTATAGTCATATTTACTTATTTAATATGTGCACCGTAATGTGTGTGACCGTGGAGTGAATACCTGTGAAGTCGTTTTGAGAGACTTTAGGCACATAATCAAACGAAAGTCCTCTCTGATCACAATTACTGTGAGCGAATGCAGCATGAGATGAAAACAGTCCAGGAGTGTCACTGTACACTGAATCTCTCTGCGACAGACACTGATACTCATAACCTGAAGACTTCCCGAACATTGTCATGCCGTGTCAGAAGAGATCGCTCCCTCCGTGATGCCTATGACCTTATATTATTGTTATTTTGAGCTCAATCCATGGAGACAGCCAAAAACAAGAAGCACTTCCGCGTTTTGCGACGTCTAACGTAACGTCACGTGCTGAGGGCCAATGCAACGGCGCCCTCTAGAGTACCGGAAGTGACATGCATCATTCAAAAGGATTGCTTCTGCAAATAAAATTTAATTCAGAAAGATTAATAATATATTTTATTTATACGTCCTACAAATATGAGGCATATCTTTCAGCTTTTACAAAAGTGCCCCCTTCAAAAGGGGTATTTGTTAACAATTTATTTTAAACTGATCATTAAACATACTCTAAATAATCTTGCATTATAATGGCCTTGACAGGCAATCTGCATTCTCAACATGATATACATAAACAGGCTGTGCCAAATATCTGAGATTCCAAATAATGGAGATGCATAGCAATATTATAGGTATAAAAACTACAGTAACACAAATAAAAAGAGAGATAAAATTACATAATGAGACAAAATAAGCAACCTATGCAAACAAATAATGTGGCTTACATACATTTGCGCTTTTTTAGCATTCAGGCAGATTCACTGGCATCGTAACTAGCATGGCAGTAAAGCAAAGCACCTAAATTCTTGAGGATTTCATTCCTCTAAAAACAGTCTTTCAGGAAGGGCTCCTCAGTTTTTGAACATGTCACACAGTAGTTTCTCCATGGGCGTGTTCCCGATGGTTCTCTGGAAGAAGAGTTGCTCGATTCTTTCCGAACTCACAAAGTGAAGGGATGGAAGGAGAACCAATAGTCTGCCGAACCTAAGGAAAGTGATTCATAAGAATAATTTGCATTAGTGTCCACTCTCAAAAATACAGTTTAACTTCTTTATGCAAATGCATGTTTGTATATTTGCTCACCTGGCGACTTGACTTGGGTAAAGAGTGTGGATATGTTGAGCTAGCAGCACTTGGGACTGATCCTGTAGGTTCTCCACCTGTTCTGGGTCTTTAAGTCCTCGTGTTTCTGTTACAGAATGCAAAGATTACTCACCCAGAACAACATTTATACCCCACTAGCTCAGTTCTTGTAATGTAGGCTATCATTTATGCCCCCTTGTGGCAAGAAGAGGGAAAAACCTACCTGGTTTAAACAAAACAATGGCTTTCAAGCATGCAAACTCAGTCGGATCCACTTGCAGGGGCTTGAAGCGGCTAAACACTTCTTGCAGGACCCTCACATCGCGGCCGAGGGGCTTCCCTTGCCCTGTCCTGAGGGTGAGAGGTCCGGCAGGGACAGCAGGGGGCAGTTGTCCAGAGGTAGCGACCACTGAATTGCACACAGAAGCAACAGCTCACTCCATGCTTCCTCAAGTAGAATCACCTAAAATCACAAAGAGTGCTGGGTTAAAATTTATGGATCAGTAAATTGAAGTTAGGCAGATTAATCAACAATATTTGCTATTTTGAATGGCACTTGCAGATTATTCTACCTACCGATTATACCGTATAACTAAAAAAAACTACGTAACTATGTTTCTTTGGCTTGAAATCCCTCTGTTTCTGGATTAACAAATCAGAAAATACTCATCTGGTGGTAGTAGAGTGAGGAATAATAGACTCTCACCTGGTCTCTGAAAGGTAGATGGGAAAACACCGGCAAGTTCTTCGCCCATTTAACAGACATGAAGAGCAGGCGGGCTGAGGTTTCATATACACTCTCTGGTCCGCGTGAGGGGTAGAGAGCACTGCCGTACTCTGGAGAACTCCTCTCGGGTTCATTGCTGGTCACATCGATGTTCTCATCCACTGTAAACACAGTTGAAAAGGCCAGCTTAGACCAGCATAAACTTCCCTGCTGCTCTAGACTAGTACAGTGATGTTGGTCTTGCTGGCAGACTAACTCTGTCTAGCCATGGACTCTGTCCGAAACCTAAGGCACTGTTGCCTCGCTATCTAGTCAGTCAATGGCTTATCAGGTAGCATTCTGTGGATTCAGATACCTCATACACTGTCAGAATATACAGTGGGTACAGAAAGTATTCAGACCCCCTTCAATTTTTCACTCTTTGTTATATTGCAGCCATTTGCTAAAATCATTTAAGTTAATTTTTTTTCCTCATTAATGTACACACAGCACCCCGTGAAAAATTGAAGGGGGTCTGAATACTTTCCGTACCCACTGTAACTGTACCTTTAGGAGTACAACTTTTATGAGGAAAGTACCCTTAAAAGGACATATTTGTACCTTATATACTTTTAGGGGTATTTAAGGTGCAAAGATGTCCCTTAAAGGGTACTTGCCTAGAGATAGTTGTACTCCTAAAGGTACAGTAATATTCTGTGCATGAGGTACACAGTACTTTAGAGTAGTGATATGTACTCTTAAGGTACTAATATGCACCTTTAGGGTCAAATAAGGTACAAAGTTGTTTTTTGTACAAAGGTACCCATTTTAAGGGTACACTCTCAGCTACAAAAGCTGTCACACTACTGTACATTTTCAAAAGGTACTACATTGCACCTTTTAAGTACTAAAATGCACCATTTAGGTACTAATATGCAGTGTTTGGGGTAGTGCATTACAAGTAACGTGAGTTATGTAATCTGATTACTCATGTCAAGTAACTAGTAAAGTAATGCATTACTTTTAAATTTACAAGAAAATATCTAAGTTACTTTTTCTAATAAGAAACGCAAGTTACTATGTTTTCCAATTTATTCACTGACACCTCTCTTGTCCTTTGTTGAGAGAAATCGGGAGTAAGTGCGGAGGCACTTCCTTAAGCCTGAGGCTCATTAATTTCACTTTTGGCATGAAAGGGCCTTTACAATTGCCAAAAATATAAGTTTTGTTTTTTTGTTTTTTTATTTTATTAAAAATAAATAAGCAAGCCCAGCTCAGGTGACCAAAAGTAACACAAAAGTAACGTAAGTCAAAAGTAACACAAAAGATTACGGCCCCTCGAGTAGGCTGGGGTCTTCTTGAGGAGCAGACGGAGCCGTTTGAACTCTGAACTGGAGACTGTAATTCCGTTCTGTTGCATGAAGATCTTGAAACGCAGACCTGTGTGAATAAGAATGCCTGTGTTTTTGTGATTTGCATATTGTCATATTTGGCATATAAGTTAGGTGTGTGCTTGAGTGTGTTTGGCAGGTGTGGGTTGATTTTGATTATAAGAGCAACTGTCTTGGGTGAGTTTCAGCTGAATGAATTGACAGTGTTGCCAAAATCCCACGTTTACTAAACAGTGCTGTTTTGCGTGCAAATGAAGAATGTTTGACTATGGAATGGTTTGTAATAACATTTTTACTTGGTCCTCTCATGGTTCAGAGGTTTTCATTTCTTAAAGAAGAGATTTTACGTTACTGAAGGTAATATTAACAGTACAGTGTTTTGTGAATGTAATGTATTTTGTGAATGTAGTCACAACGTAAATGCTTTTGTTAGAGTGACTTGTTTTCACAATACAGCATTGAGAGCGTAGAAAAAATTAAAGTATGTTATTAAATATACAAACATTTAATCTGGGGGTTTCCCTGCTATTTAATTACATAAAACAGAAAACTGATACCAAACATTTTCAAGTGATCCGATTTTTTTCTCTCCACTGGTTCCTTCACCTTACAAAAGTATAAATAATAAATACATTCTTATTCTTCATAAATAGTGGATGTGAGCGAAATCTTTTCATTTGAAAAATAAAATAATAAAATAAAACAAACAAACAACAAACAACAATAAATACAAAAAAAATAAAACTAAAATCAACAATAAAATAAACAAACAATACAATTAACAAACAATAAATAAATAAACTCTGCTACTCCACATAGGACAAGTAATTTGGAAAGCAAAATAAACAAACTAAAACTAAACAAAATTTCGCGACCCTACAAAAGACTAAACTAAAACAAAAAACAAAAGAAAACAAAACACAAAAAACGAAAAAAACGAAGCCAAAAAAATCCATGACCCTACATAGGACAAGCACTTTGGAAAATGGATTAAAAATGCAAAACAAACAAACAAAAAATTAATGAATGAAATTGGCCACCCTATAGGACAAGTGATTTCGAAAACAAACAAACAAAAAATTCACAACCCTACAAAAGACAACTGATTGGAAAAAAAACGAAACTAAAACAAACAATAAATAAAATAATTTATTAATTACAAAATATGAGACCCAAGCAATATGGAAAACAAAACAAAACAAAAAATTCATGACCCTACATAGGACAAGCATTTTGGAAAATGGATGTAAAACAAAATAAAATAAATACTGCAGGCCTAGGACAAGTGATTTGGTAAACAAAACAGCAAACAAAACAGATTATATATAATCCGTTAGTTTTACAAATGTTTCTAATTACAAAACAGATGAAAAACAACAATGGGAGGTACGCTTTTCTTTTTGTCTTTGACCTGCTGATCTCGAATGGCAGTGTTAACCTGACCTAAGCATCCACTTCATTGTGTCTTGTTGGTTTGCTTTTATTTGTCTTCAGACAGCGTGTTGCATGAGAGAGCGAGAGCTGAAACCAGGAGTGTCACAACATGTGACTGTGAGCTTCTCGAAGAAAAGCTCGGCGTATGACACATTCCTGCGGATGTCATGCGTGAGTGGCACACCTGAGCTGCGATTATGTAACTAGCAGGTGGCAATAACGCATAATGTTCCTAATGGCTTTTTAGGACAAGACTTGCTTAGATGAGCAGAGCAGAGATTACCATAAAACAGAGATTAGATTGGCCTAAAAATAGCAGGAATATTATACACTATGACTGAAAAGGTTTATCAGTAACCCTCTATACAACCCATATGGGGATTGGAAATAAATAAATAAATATTTCTTTCTTTCTTTCTTTCTTTATTTATTTTCTTGCCTTATAAAGTACATTTTAATTTTTGTTATTTTATTTTTTCTAGTTAGCCATAACCCAAAATATAAAACTATACATATAAAATAAAAAATAAAAACATATATAATAACATATAAAATAAAAAATTATAATATCCTAAAATTACTAATAATACAATAGTTTAAAATTGTAAAATAATTAATTTATTTTTATTTACTCTTTAATTATTATAAAAAACATTCACATAAACAGCATATATTTTGGCAAGATGATGATGATGATGATGTTTGTTTGTTATTTTATTTTATTTATTATTTTTTTTTTTTTAATGCTTCTGTATCGGAAACTATTGTAGTTAGCCATAACAACAACAACAACAACAAAAACCATTTTAATAATATAAACAATTAGAACTAATATACGAATAATTACTATTAATAAAATAATATAAAATGATAAAATAACTCAGATAAAATTACAGCTACCTGTAAATCTATAACTTTAAATTAGATATCAGATATTCAGATTATTGCTATTCAGATGAAATCATACTTGTTTAGCTGTGAACACAAGCCATACACTGATGGCACTGGCGTTTCATGTTGCTGGGTTTAGTGTAGTGGAGTGGTCATGGGGCACATTTAAGGCGTTTAGAGTCTGATCTGTGCAGTGCTGACTGTGTAACTCAGCAGCTGTTACATAACCGTATGCTGAACGTCGCTCGTCTGCGACCAGACCACGAACGCCACAGATTAGCTGCAGCACAACACATTACAAATACTTCTATAGCCACTGTGACAAACCAATCAGCTGACTTAAAGTGCACTCTAAAAAATGCTGGGTTAAATACAACCCAGTGCTGGGTAAAATAGGGACAAACCCAGCAATTGGGTTGTTTTGACCCAGCAGTTGGTTTACTACCCAGAAGGTTGGGTTAAACATTTAACCCAACCGCTGGGTCAAAACAGCCCAATTGCTGGATTTGTCCCTATTTTACCCAGCACTGGGTTGTATTTAACCCAGCATTTTTTAGAGTGTGATAGCCAAACAACTGGGGAAATAGGGAAATTAACATATTTTAAAATGTCTTTTGTTTTTAGTGCTTTGAAGTACACTCTAAAAATGCTGGGTTGTTTCAACCCAACTTTGGGTCAAATATGGACTAACCCAACTTTGGGGTTCAAAATTTTATGTAAACATTTAACCCAACAGCTGGGTTAGTCCATATTTGACCCAACAATGGGGAAATCTATTTATGTAGAAACATTTTTGGTATTAACTTACCTACACTGTAAAAATAAATGTCAATTTTAATAGAGAAAAAAATGAAGTTATCCTAAGTTAAGATATCCTACAAGGTACAGTAAAAATTCATGTGAGTTTGATGAAAAAATAAAGATAAAAACATTAAGGAGAAAGATATATTTATATATTATGTTTATATGATGCATTTTAAAAAATAGTTATTTGTTTGCTTGTTTGTTTTTATCAGTTATGTACGATTTGGTGTTTTATATTATATTAATATGGTACATTTTACAAGGCATTATGCATACCTTTATGGAAAAATATTGTAGAAAATAATGGGAAAATTGTTGTTTCTTTTACAATGTACAATGGAGTGTTTTGTATTATATTTATATGATGCATTTCACAATACATTATGCACACCTATATGGAAAAATATTGTAGAAAAATATTTTCTTTTTGTTATCAGTTAAATCAGAGTATTTTATGTTTAGTTTTTGTATCATGCACTCTAAAAAAAGATGGTTCTTTAAAGGTTCTTTTCATGCAGTAATGGTTTTATTTAGAACCATAGCATTCTAAAGAACCCTTTTATGCTGAAATGGTTCTTTGTGTTAGAGTTTAGGGTTCTTTGTTCCCGCCCTGTAAATCTGTAACTGACAAAGCACCTCATTACTGATTTCTGGAGTTCAGTGATCCAACTGCAGACTGTCAACACACTCTCAACAGGTAAATGATTTCATTCTTAAAATTTAAATACGAAATTAACTTTAAAATTGTAACTGCTTTCCAAACAAACATGTTCTTATCTCTTTTTTTAGTTTTTGTCACATATAAGTGTGCGCAGTTCTGCTAAGCTGTGGAAACTTCTCTCCTATTCTCCACAAAGTAAGTAAAAGAGACAATGAATTTATAATTCATATTGTTAGATTTTTTAATTATTACTTGGGTTTATAAACATACCCAGTCACAAAAAAAAAAAGAAAACTATCCCACATGATTGTGAAGGGCTCATTTTTGCTTTTGGCCTTCATAAACATAATTGTTTTTACATAAACACACTGTGACTCTAAACTCAATTGTGTATTTCAGATGTATCACATCCTACAACCTCATCATCTGCAGAGAAAAATCACTAAATCACACCAAAATGATGGACGTTAAGGCATCATATTGATTGGATTGTGATTGTTTCACTGAAACTTGGTCTTCATCACATCTATTTTTGTTCTTATTTTGTGTTTTATCTATTTATGAATTCATTCATGTTCAAATTTGTCAATTGTCATTCATTAATGTATTCAGCTAATAACTGTTGTTAAGAGCACTGATCATTTTGCATGTTAATAAAAACATACTTAATTCACACAACATGATGCTGTTGTGGTTATTGTTGTTGTTGTTGTTTTAATGCAAAACCCTAACCGAGGCTACACTCTAAGATGCCTCATTACTGATTTTCTGGAGCTCAGTCATCCAACTACACAGACTGTCAACACACTCTCAACAGGTAAATAATTTATTTCTTAAAATGTCTATAAATTATGACTTTCAAATGCTAATTGGTTTCCTATGTCTTTTCTATTTTTTGGTTTAAGAGAACATGTAAGTGTGACCAGCTCTGTTCTGGTAAGGATACTCTCCTCTTCTTCATTAAGTAAGTAACAAAGATATTGAATTTATGGTCCATTTTGTTAGATATTTTTTACTAGGGTTTATGCATAAACATATTTTACCGTTAAATTCACGGTCATTTTTTACAGTGTACTTTTGGCCTTCATAAACAATTGTTTTCACATAAACAAATAAAAGGAGACAAACTGTAACTCTAAACTCAATTGTGCATTTCAGATGCTGTCACATCCTACAACTTCACCATCTGCAGAGAGAAACTGCCATTCAATCACACCAAAATACAAAAAATGATTCACTTAAAGGCATCATAGAGGATTGTGAAGATATTTCACTGGCGCTTGGTCTTCAATACACTATTTTATGTTCTATTTTCTTTTACTTCTTTAAGCATTTATTTATGTTCAGCGTCCATTGTCATTCATTAATGCATTCTGCTAATAACTGTTGTTGTTAGAACACTGTCATTTTTGCTACAATTTCACGTCATTAAAAAATAATAAAAGTACCTAATTGACACGTTGTTGTAGTTGTTGTTGATTTGATGTAAAACCCTAATAGACACTTCGAGATATTATAAGACCAGGCAGATAAAGGGGTAAAAAAAAACAATATGAATAAATAATATATACAAATAATATACAAATATATACAAACTATCATTAAACGGTTATTTATAACACCATTAAGGTCCTATATGGCATTTTTAAAGCACGGTTCTATATGGAACCCTATAAAAAAGGTTCTATTTAGCATTAAAAAGGGTTCTGCTATTGTTACAAGCCGAAGAACCCTTTTCTGGTACTGTTTGGAACCATTTTTCTTAAGAGTGTGTGATGTTTACAGGTTTAAAGTTTAAAGTACATATATATATATAATATCAGAGGCGTCATGCCCATTCAGATTTCTGAGCCAAGTGGATTTTGAATGCAGCTTCCAAAAGACAAAAAATACCCGAATAATACTTTTTATATTTGATACAATCACACCGGTGTGATTAGAACGTTCAGTGCGTTATATACAACCAGCTGCTAAATTCAAATCTGCGTTCGCTGGCTGGCACTGAGCCAGATACAGACACGGTTTTTTTTACAGAGCTGCGCATTATAACCAATCACACACGATTCTGTTGTGCTTATGAATGCAATGACCAATCAGAGGTGTTCAGATGAGTCATCGCTGAAACGCGGTGTTCTGTTCACTTGCTCGCTGACTGAATACCTCTTTCTCGCGAATTCTCTCATCAGGAACAACAAAGTGCAGATGTGCGTACGAATGTAAGTAAGATATTCATTTCACAGTGTAAACAGCTTCAGTGATTTAAATGGGAGTTTTTGAGAGTGCCTGAACTCTGGCTAGACTGAATGAAAATGTTCTTTGATAATGTAAATGTTCTTTACTCTCTGTAAAATTAAAGTGTTATAATTAGTAATTTACAATATTGTTATTAAATTCACATTAAACACAAAGTAAGTCGTATTAAAAATATTTTATGGCATGACACCCTTATCTGGTAAAATGTCGAGTTTTTATGTGTAGTTAATACTAGTCTACTTTGCCCATCACCATTTATTGATTAAATAACAATCTATAAAGGTGCAAAACGCATTTACTTACACATATTTGAGAATGGAGATATTTCCTGATATAGGTTGCACACGTTTGGAAATATTTCGGGAAAAAAAACAAAAAAAAAACAAGCCTAAATCAGTTATACACTGCTATCGTGATCCATATAATAAATATAATATAGAAATATAATATAGGCCTAATATAATATAATAATACTGTGTAAATATGTTGAAATATTAATGTAAAAATATTGTAAAATATTGTAGAAAACACTTAAAATACATGACAATTGACTATTGGTTGGTGAAGCACGAAATCAATAAAGACATACATTACCATGGTCCTTTGATATATATGATACTGATTGATTACCATATTCATGTACCATGGTGTTTACGTGACACTCATAGAAATTCATGATACTCAAAGAAATGTATGATACATACTGTAAATCCAAAAAAGTTATTATAAATATAACATCATAACTATACAAATAAAAAATACAATGTTTTATTTTAATACTGTTACATGACAATTTACTATTGGTTGGTGAAGCATGAAATCAATAAAGACATACAGAGAAAGACAATAAAATAAAATAATTAAAAATAAAATACTGTGAAAACCTTACAGAGCACATTTTAAACGCATTTGATGCTTTACCATGGTCCTTTGATATATATGATACTGATTGATTACCATATTCATGTACCATGGTGTTTACGTGACACTCATAGAAATTCATGATACTCAAAGAAATGTATGATACATACTGTAAATCCAAAAAAGTTATTATAAATATAACATCATAACTATACAAATAAAAAATACAGTGTTTTATTTTAATACTGTGCAAAATTGGAAAATAATTGTAAATGTGAAATAAATGTTGTAAAATATTGTAGAAAATATATGACAATTGACTGTTATTTGTTATTATTATTAACAATATAATAAATAAATGAATACACAATATATTTATTTAGGCTTTTGATTATTTATGGATTGGTGTTTTTTTATCATGCGGATGGGAATGTCCAGCAGAGTGAGAGGCACCTGTGCAGCAGAAGGAGTCCGCGTGTTTTCTGCAGCTGATCTGAACGTCCTTGAAGCTGTATTGACAGAAGTTCACATCTCCGTGCATCACATAAGGCGCTTTGCCTATAATCGCTCTGAATGTCAGCTCTTGTCAAAGAGTGCGGCTAACTTTTACAGCTTGTAACAACATGTGCCTGATGAAACAACACGGCGGTGGACTGCATCACAGACATGTTTACCTGTATCATTAATGTTTGATAAGGATTTCACTGCAGTAAAGTGTTTATTGCAGTACATTCACAGTGCTTGAGCCCGACATTCAAAACAGCATTTAATTTCTTTACTTCTCACACATTTCTGGTTAATATGAGAACCTCACAAAACAAGGTCACATTTCACCAAAACAAATACAAATCTCTACATTTAATAAAGAAATTAAAGCCACCTTCATTCATTCATTCATTCATGGCAATTAAGCTAATTTCCCAAAAAATTATTATTTATTTGTTTGTTTGTTTACTTACTTTCATACTTACTTTCATGGCAATTAAGCTAATTTTCCCCAAAATTAACTTTTATGTCTTTATTTATTTATTTTATGGCAATTAAGCTTGTTTCCTCCAAAATTCTCATTAATTCATTCATTCATTTATTGCAATTAAGCTAATTCCCACAAAATATTATTTATTTATTTATTTAGGCAATTAAGCTCATTTCCCCCAAAATTTTTATTTATTTGTTTGTTTGTTTACTTACTTACATACTTTCATGGCAATTAAACTAATTTCACACAAAATCTATCTATCTATCTATCTATCTGTCTGTCTGTCTGTCTGTCTGTCTGTCTGTC
>NW_015555819.1:23477-28996 GCF_001515605.1 Sinocyclocheilus anshuiensis
CTGTGTCTGTCTGTCTGTCTATCTATCTATCTATCGTCTGTCTTTCTGTCTGTCTATCTATCTTTCTATCTGTCTATCATCTATCTGTCTATCTATCTATCTATCTGTCTGTCTGTCTGTCTGTCTGTCTATCTATCTATCTATCTATCTATCTATCTATCTATGGCAATTAAGCTAATTCCCACAAAATATTATATATTTATTTATTTTGGCAATTAAGCTCATTTCCCAAAAAAATTATCATTGCCTTATTTATTTATTTTATTTATTTATTTATCATGGCAATTAAGCTAATTTCCCCCCAAATATTTATTTATTTATCCATCCATCAATCCATGTTGTTTTTGTAACTCTTAATAATCACATTTATGATTAGATTCTAAGACGAAATGTGTATTTGTTTTACTGTATTAAAATTTTTACATTACTGTAACACATTGAAGGCAGAATTAAATTCAGTAAACTAATAATATTTATAATTTCAGTATTAGATATTTAAATTATATAAATTATTATATTAATAGCAAAGCGATTGTTTGAATTTTTTGGTATTACAGTAATGAAAATGGCAGAAGATGCGTTTAAATTCTATTAAAATAATAAAACTGCAAAAAAATATATATTATTTTTTTTTTAAAGTAAAAAATAAAAAATGAATCATTATAAAAACAGGATAAATTTTCCTTAAATAAAATTTCTTTAAATCAATCAATCAATCAATAAAATCCCATGTCTTATTGACAGAAACCTGAAGCTGCTATGGCTCTTATGAAATCATGTGCACAGCTCTCAGTTCACAGCAGCTTTCTGAAGACGCTGCCTTGATAAACTACACACAGATCACTGAGCAAAGCAAATTAGACGATACGGATGTGAGTCTCCAACAAAACAAACTCTGCAAACAGATCCTTCTGTATAAGAGTTTATGAAACAAAAGACATCTAACACACTTGTATATCTGTATTTAATCCACAACAGCCATTTGCTCTATTTGAGTTTATAAAAAATCATTCTGCATCATGTACTTATGCATGAGTTTTAGTACAGTTAGAGAGTGAAGCAATGCAGCTGTCCTTCTTACAGTACGGCTTATGGCATACAGTTGCCAATAATAGGCCCTAATCATGAAATAAATAACTACTACGCTCTGAAATCTAATTAGGGCCCTTTACCATATTCAGAAGAGGCCCTAATGCCTGGCACAGTGGAAGGAAGCTAGCGATTAATAAATCTGTGACTCATCGAGATTAATCTTTGTGTTTGGGATTAAACACATTGATGGACATATGCTGCACGCGCTCATGTTTAACTGTTATGAAAACTGACACAGAACAACACGCCTTGTGTAATTAACTAATACGATTATTAACTAGATTTCCGAATATTCATTAACCGACAGAGAAACTGCAGGTCGCTTGCCAAGTGAGGACGATTTGGCAGGAAATCTCTTCGCCTGCGCGCAATACATGTTAGCAGACAGTCTTTTGCTGACAATATGTACATAATATCCAATTCTGTAGGATGGATGGATGGTTCCAGGTCACTCCAGGTTATCATAGTCCCGCATCCGTAATAAAGTAAAGGTCATGCAGGGGTCAGTCTGGTCGTGTGGATTCAGGCAGGTGGGAACGGGGCGGCAGCGCTGCCTTCTGGGATTAACCAATCCCTGCCATCTGCTAGCAGCAGCATAATCCCGTCAATGAGAAAATCAATTGTCTAAGTAAATATCAAAGGCATGTAAGCTCATTTTGGCAAGTAACAAACATTAGGAGGACTTAAGTTAAAAGAGCATGTTAGTGCTGAGCAAGGGATCGGGAGGCTTATTTATTCCGTGCAATTTGCTGCTGAATCATTAAAAAAAGGATCAAGCTGCTATTAATTGAGAAAACAAAAAATGAACCCACAGTAATAACTTCTGCTGAAATAAATAAATAAATAGGTTGCTACATCTGTGGATGTTGTCTTTATACAAAATATAAATAGCAAACATACAAGATTTCATTTTACATTTTAAAATAACATTTTAACTTTATTTTTAGATTTTATTTTAATTGACAGTACAATTCTTTAATATTTTAATATAATGTCATATAAATATGAAATCATTTTATAAAATAAAAAAACATTTATATAATATATAATTATTTATATACAATATATACATACATGAATAATTAAAATGTGTATATACAGATAGAATGAAAAACATTTTATTTATTATTAATATAATTATAATAAAATGTATAATTTATAAATTTTAGTGCTGGGCAACATCCAAAATAAAAGTTTTTGTTTCTATAATATATGTGTGTGTACTGTGTATATTTATTATGCATATATAAAAACACACACATACTACAGTATATATTTTGAAAATAGTTATATTCATATAATTTCTATTATATATAAATATATTTAATATATAAACACATTTTTCTAAAATACATACATGCATGTGTGTGTATTTATATATGCATAATAAATATACACAGTACACACACATATATTTTATGCACAAAATCTTTGGATGTGATTAATTGCAATTAATCATTTGCCCAGCACTAATTGTTTTAGTAATGAGTGAGAATAATTTTATTTAAAATGATTTTTAAATACCCCAAAATTCACTATAATAAATATAATAATACTAAAAAGTACTTACAATTTTTTACTAAAGTTATTAAAATTAAAACCAAAGTTAAAAAAATTAAAGCTAGATAGAAATACTAAAAATAAAATAAAAATTACAAAAGCCAATAACAATATTACTAAAACTGAACTAAAGTTAAATATATAACCAAAATATAATAAAATATTTTAAATGCTATATAAATAATACTAAAAGACCACTGATTGCACTTGTTTTTTGCATTCACTATAACAGCAGCAGTGTGTAGATCTGGACGTTCACGCCTCTCGGTGTCCTACTTTATCCAGTGTATATATGAGTTAATAGGATCTGCTGCCGTGCGGCTGAGAGACGGGATCGTTTTTTTTTATATACTGTAATTTGTTATTCATACATTTTTAAGTGTGACTTTTTAGCACCATCGACATATATTATTATTATTATTATTATTAACAATAATATTTAAATATTATTATTATTAAAATATTTGTAAATTAATACACAACTAAATCACTGTTGAATAGATCTTTATTAATAAATTTGTATGTGCACTGTGCTTGGAACAGACCAGAAGTTGATAAAGAATAATATCATATTTCATATCATATAATAACATATTTCCAATACCTTACAAGTTCACAGTGAAACTCCTGCAGACGTGGGAAGGCCAGATCAGTGTTCAGGGTTTTTTCTTCATTGCTCCACAATCTCTCCGCTGCAGCACAGGCTCTCGGCCTTCACAAACACACAAAATCATAAAGACCCACCACAGTGTGCTAATTCATTCTGATCTGGGCTGCGTTTCCCGATAACGTTGTCTCTTAGCTCGCTACGAAGACTCTAAAGGTTTATCTTAACTAAAGGTATACCTGTTCTAGGCGTGTTCCCCGAACTATACCTTAGGATGTTGATTAAGGTAAACCTTCTTACGTGCGACGTTAGCAGGTGCTGTCCATGGCGGTGGTGCTGAATAGGTTGATATCGCTGGCTCGAGAATCGATTGTTCAATACAGGAGCTTTTTCACTGCGTTATAGAGCGGGTAAAGTGATGTTCATTATAAAGAAACACTTTAGAAATATTAGAAATTGCATTTATCGGGGCTCACTGCATTTATAAAATAATCCAAATTTCAAACTAAATGAAACCTTGGATATCACACACACACACACACATATACAGTATATATGTGTGTGTGTGTGTTTATGTATATGTATAATTTTGCAAGTGTGCGAACCTGCAACCTCATGGCCAAAAGTATTCTGCCTTAGTCAGCTACATTAACTGGCTGTTTGGCTTCGCTTGATTTTGAAAGGGTCATTTATATTATCATGTTCATATATATTATGAAGGCCTGGTCGAGCGCTGATGGGTTGGCGATGGGGATAAGTGTCCCGTCAACAAGGCCAATTACTCACGGGACACCCGCAATGGCATGGAAGCCTTGATGTGCCTCCATCTCTTCGTGCCTGGCCAAAGGCATACGTAGGCTATATAATCGGTGGCGTGACGGAGCAAGATGTAGTGAACACACCGCCACACCGAGGTCTTACTCAGCCCATATCCATCCCCAACCACCTCCAGAAAACTCCCCACAGCATAAAAACGGAGAGCCGCGCTGCTGAATTGGCAGGCGAAATTTTTGTAGAATTGTATGTTTTGACATGGTAGCTATTCTGACACTATTGACACTATTAGCACATACACTAACTGGCTCCGCGGACACAGCCATCTTTGATTTAGGACAACTATTCGCTGTCTCGCTGCCATAGTTTGACCAAACTCCCCGTCACATTCATTCCCTTTAAATATACTCTTAATTATGTGCTGCCTAATTGTTTGCCAGCCGATGTGCCTTTGTATATTATAATGGAAAAACTAACAACCATAATGACAGTTTTATTCTTTGCATAAAAACACTTCAATTAATTGAACACTAATTGAACACTGGGTGTATTACAACTTTAGAATTGTAATATTTATTTGGTTCTGCACTTTTTCTTGCCACAGAATTACAATCGTATCGACTGAAATGTGAAGAAGCTTTTTGCACAGTGGTGGCCACTAGCGGAGTGAACTGTGAACAGCGATAAGGTATAGCTAAGAATGGTCCAGACTAACCTTACGAACGAATGATTTACGGAAGGTATACTTAACTAAGAACGTTTCGGGAAACACATATTAACGTAAAGGTACAACTTAAGGTATAACTTACGAACGACGTAGCGTTAAGAAGGTTTCGGGAAATGCAGCCCTGATCAATGAAACTGATAATTTTACTATAATTTTCTATTAGCTGAGTTCATCAGATTCAGATGACCATCATCATGATCTTACCTCCTCTAGACGCACCAGGAAGGTCACATTGCTGCCCATGTTGGCTGTGAGTTTGTCATCATGGGTTGTCAGAACTAAACCTCGTGGGGGGCGGTTCGGACACTGCTGTTTCCTGGCTGTGTACATCTCCTTCACTCCTTTTGTGCAGTTATTCGCAACCACTTTACGATACCTGAAACACACAACGAAATCAAAAACTAGTTTGAAATGTGTCTCTCTTTTGAGATAAATGATTTGATGGTTTGACATTATCTAACTCAGTGACACTCACATTGTGACTCAGTGTCTGAATACTTATGGGTCATTGTATTTATCCATTTGAATACAACATGCCTGACAGATCCATTCTGAGCAGCTCTGGTTTTTTGTTGGAGGATGAATTGGTTTTGACCACAATTTATGTGGCAGCTCTGACACAATCTCTGAAAATGATAATCACATTCTTTCTCTGTCTCTTTCCTTGTCTGTAATTTCGCACTCTTGCTCTGAATGGATATGCTTTCTGACTGATGTTGGTTTTAAATTAGGTTTAAATGAAGTCTTTCCATTACACAG
>NW_015555819.1:29697-41778 GCF_001515605.1 Sinocyclocheilus anshuiensis
CTGTGAACAGCGATAAGGTATAGCTAAGAGTGGTCCAGACTAACCTTATGAACGAATGACTTGCAGAAGGTATACTTAACTAAGAACGTTTCGGGAAACACGTATTAACGTAAAGGTACAACTTAAGGTATAACTTACGAACGACGTAGCGTTAAGAAGGTTTCGGGAAACGCAGCCCTGGACTGTTCATCTAGTCATACCACAGGCGTGGGGTCAGATTGGTGGCGTCCGCATATTCACCCCACATGGCGACCTCTCCACCAATCACCAACTTCTTTTGCTCGTCTGTGCCTAAATCATAGAAAAACCGCACATATTTCAACTAGCACAACAGACATGCTCTGAAAACACACCAGCACTGCACTACAAACAACAGCAGAGCAAACAACATCAAGCAGTGGTTGATTCTGTGAGAAATTAATCATTACTTAAAAGTCATCATGAGTTCTCATTTATCGCCTGTTTGCTTTGAGGGACTGATATTTTATATTGAATTTTTAAATATTATACAACAAGAGCAAGCGCTGGAGAGCGTCTGAGCCCAGCATAGCATGCTGCTCCACACACCGGAGAAATTCTGGGGCCGCACTGCGTAGGAGTCCTGGCCGTATAGCTGATGTGGTTGATGTACCAGGGGGCAGAGAGCAGGACCCTGTGCCCGGCCTGGGTCATCCTGCTCAGTTCAGACTGGTATTTTGCACCCTTCCAGATCTCCAGAACCGTGTCCTGTGGAATCTGAGACAGCAGCAAACACTGGGTCACGCGCGCGGCACTTTCCACGCCTTATCGGTCTCTAGGGATTTACCAACCAGCTCTGCTTTATTCATCTGCATAAATGCAATATTTTGAGACTTTTACTGGGCGTATTGTGAAGGGAGGACAAGAAAATGATGTGAGTAAGAGGTGTGAACGAGATTTTAAAAATGTTGCAAGCTACATTCAAACTCAAAAATGCCAAAAGAGCACCAGAGCTCAACGGGTTAATTGTGATGTGTTTTGGGTACGGTGTTTGTTTTTTCCCTCCCCTTTTTCTCTGTTTTTACTTTCGTTTTCAGCAGGGCGACGCAGGTACCTGAGTGGTCTAAATCTCTGTCAATCATCAAGATGCTTAGTGACGACAATGACAAGTGGTATTGTCTTCACCAATGAGGGTGCGCTATTTGATTATAAAGACTGCACCTGTGCGGGAAGCGGGAGTTCTCTTGCACACTAGAGCACTCATTCTGTCGACCTGTTGTGATAGCACTTGCGTGCTTGTTTGTTTGTTTGCCCTGTACGATCTTGATGTTTCGATAATGCTCGTGGTAAAGTCTGTGTTCTTTGATAACTTAGTGAATAATGGCTCATTCGATCTTTCTTCTCTTTGGGGTTTTCACCGTTTTTGCTACCTGGTTGTCAAACCTATATCATTAAGCGGGGAAAGAGAAAAAGAACAGGTAAGATATCACGTGATATACATGTGCCACACTGAGTTTTCAACTGTGTATAGAACACTAGTTTAGTGACACGTGCCACCTTATTGTATTTTTGGTTGGTAGTAAGAGTAGTTTATTTAGGGCGTCTTTGACGCTGAAGATTTTTCTTTTTATTTAATTTAGGGGTTTGTTTTTGAATATTGATGGTTGAGTTAGATTAGAAGTTCTCTGTCTTGTTTTTAGTAAGATTGGTTATGTTTTGTTACATTCTTTGTTTTGGCACGGTCTCGTTCTTCTCTCTTTCCCCCGTTCTTTTGTGAACCTTTTTGCTTGGTTACAAAGTGTATATAATTTGTTAATTTATGTAAATAATATTCAGGGTTAATATTTGGTTCCATTTTGTCACTGTAATAAACAGACACTTTGCTGAATTCAGAACGGGTTGTGTGTGGTTGTTTTCCAGTACACGTTCAGTGTTTTGATGTTGCACCCCTTATTTCCTCTAGACTTACTGTAAAAGGGTTTGTAACACCATTGTTATCAGAAGACAAAACATTTAGATTCTTAACATATTAAAACAGAATTTAATCAATGCACGGTCACAGGTGTGCTGGATTAAACCTAATAAAATTAAACTTTTCAAAATTTAAATGACTAATATTTAATAAAATAAAAATATGTAAAAACAATAAATTTAATAAATATATATATGCGTGTGTGTGTGTATAAATCTGTGTGTGTGTGTGTGTATATATATATAAATTATTTAATTTACAAGTGTCTTGTTTGTGATTTTTATACCTTCTGACCTTTAAATCAATCCATCCTTGTGATTTTATGACATTAATTACTGCTTTATTTAATCAGAAACACAATCTTAACGTTATTTGTTTGGACTGTTGACTATCGCACACCGGATGCCTCATTCTGTACTCGCATTCTCAGATTAAATGCTCAAAACAGTGAATCTAATCGTCATTCAGGAAAAAGTTTGCTTCAAGATCTCTCTCAATCAGTTGGAAAGGATCATGAAGGAAAAGCAGTCAACAAATTATGCAATTATGCTAAAATGTGAACCACTGTTCAAAGAAATTTAAAGAATTGAATAATTTTTTTAGAAATTAAAAAAATCAATTAATTTGAAGAAAATGTATTCATTTTTAAAGAAATTCAGCAAGGATGTATCAAAAGTGACAGTAAAGTCATTTAAACTGTTAAAAATACACTTTTTTTTTTTTAAATGCTTTACTTTTCAAAGAATCCTGAAAATAAATATGTATCAATTTCTTCAGCAGCAAATCTGCATATTAGAATGGTTTCTGAATGTGACACTGAAGTCTTGAGTAATGATGCTGAAAATTCAGCTTTGACATCACAGAAATAAATGACATTTTAACATATATTCACATAGAAAACTGTTATTTTAAATTGTAATAATATTTCACAATATTACGTTTTTTATTGTATTTTTATTCAAATAAATGCAGCCTTTGTGAGTGTAAGAGAATTCTTTCAAAAGGTAAAAAAAAACCTTACAGACATATGAGTTAGCTTTGTTTTTTTAAACACTCTCACATTTCCACTCACCTCTCCATATAGAATGATTCCAGTTAAATCCTTTCCAAAACCCATCTTTTCCAAAAACTTCCGCACATTGGGATTCGACTGCCTGCTAGAATAAAGAATAACATAGCTAAAGTCTTATAAATAAAAACGCCACGGTTCTTGTCAATGCAGTCAAGCTCAAATGAGGCACTCAAAACAATACCAAGTGTCAAAAAGGCTTACCAGCAGGCAAAACTGACCTCGTCCCCTCCTAAATGAACATAAGGCTTTCAAGAGGCTTTCCATGAACTTATAAGTAGTGTCTACTGTTGGATCGACAGGTCCGAATGAACCAGACGGCACACTGCCCTTGTAACAGGGAGTCAAGAGGCCTGGCTGTCCTGAGAACAAGAAACAAACCTCATTATTCTTTAACATTATTATTTATAATCTCTGGTTTCATGGTTTTCCAGCAGTCATGTGCGTGTGTGTGTGTACCTTTACCCCATGACTGAGTGTGTCCAGGAGAGTTTCCGTTACCTGAAATAAAGGTAAAATAAAATAAACATATATTAGATGAAAAACTCAAACTTTAAAAAAAAAAAAGAAAAAAGAAGAAAAAAAACACTTAAATGAAAATTAGAAATGTTGCCTTGGCAGCTAACTAAAATAAACTAAAAGTTGAAGAACTAAAATTACTAAACCTATAACAAATAAAAATTAAAAGCTAAATAGAAATATTTAAAATAATAATAATAATATAAATGACAAAAGCACATAAAAAATTAATAAAACTTAAATTAAATTAAAACTGAAAATATAAAAACAAAGGCTTATTTGAAACATTAAAAAAATACTATAACAGTATATAAATAAAAATAATAATAAAATAACACTAGCTGCCGTGGGTGTACTGTACATATTATATATACAGCATCTTTAATGGAACTACAATTAATACAAACAACAAATGCATATAACGTTAGTAATTCAGAAGAATAGAAGCAAAAATGCTGAATTAAAAATGAGGAGTGAGATTGAAATGTGTGAGAAATGTAGCAGTTTTTGAGGTGATTTTACAGCATCTCTACCTTATTACTGAGGTCAGGAAAAGTGCGGCTCTGATACGGGAAGGAAGGATCATCCACAATGTGCCAGTGAAAGACATTCAATTTACTCTAGGCCATAGCATCCTATGAAAAAATAATAATTTATTTTATTTCAAAGTTCTGTTCAAAGTTTTGGGGTCAGTAAGATTTTTTTTTAAATCTTACAGACCCCAAACCTTTATATATATATATATATATATATATATATATAATGAACAGTATATATACACCAGAGTCTTCAAAATAGCATGGAGGTAAATGATGCCTTGAAGTTTCCAGTAAAAGTCCTCTGAATTCAAAACGTGGGAAGTCTACAATCTCTGTCTTGTTGATAAAATACTGCATGGAAAGATTGAGTTAATTAACAGAGTAATTGCTGCACTATAGCAATTTATCACAAGCACATGACAAAATACTGTCACACAATACTTACAGTGCCATAATCATCCTGGTACACAAGCTGACTTAAGGACTCCAGACCTGATTTTCAGGTTTGATAAGTTGAAAAAGACAACTATTAGGGTTAGTGCTTTTAATTCAAGCAAAGAATAAAAGAGACAATAAGCATGAAGTCACACCTCCCAAAGCGCCCCATACAGACACTGATCTCAGCACAGCATGGCCCTCTGACACACTCAGCGTATCTGCAACAACAAAACATGAGTACAACATCATTAGAATGTCTTAGCATATTAAAAATCGAAATACATCCAAAAATGACACATATAAGATTCATTCATTTTAAATGACAGGATTCAAAAGCCACTGTAGAACAGGAATGACTCCCCCTGCTGGATGTGGACAGTATTCTGTAATTACGCCTTATAACTTAGCAGACTTTCTCTGACATGACCGGAGCAATTAAAAGGTCAAAGGTGAGCAGGGGTTACATCCTAAGATCACATGATCAGGAGATACTCACAGCTTTCATCTGAATCTTCATCAGGGTAGCCGTCACATCCTCTGGTTTTGACGCTCACTGATACGACAAAGGGTTGAGGCTCCGACCACATGTACTGAAGCACATTTTCTGTTCAAATAAACATTAACATATCAATACACATTGTTTTGTAGTGCAAATTTGTTTCATTTGATTAGGAAGAGCTATTGAGACGGCCATAAGATTTTCGCCCAACGGTTTTGAATTTGATTGAGCAGGTCAAAATTGAAAATTGCACATTTTCTTTTACTGTATTTGCCATGTTTTGATCCGTTTTCCTGTTGTATTGTTCTCTTGGCTGAGAAACCAATTCAATTTTATATATATATATATATATATATATATATACACATGACGTGGCCATAGAATTTTATCACATTCTTTTGGTTTTATGTTCTCTCACAAAAGTATTTTGTTCCCCTGAGAAGCTTTGTGTATCGCTAAAGTTTTGCGTTCTCTCACAAAACACTTGAGTTCTCTATCAAATACTATGTTCCTATGAGAAACTTTGCATTCTTTTGCTAAAGATTTGCATTCTTTATCTAAACATTTACATTCTATCGCTAAATTATTACATTCCCCTGAGAAACTTTGTTCTCTTGCAAAATATTTGCATTCTCTTGCAAAAGTATTGTGTTCCCATGAGAAACTTTGCATTCTATCACTACAATGTTGTGTTCTCTAGCTAAATATTTGCATTCTCTTGCAAAAGTATTGTGTTCCCCCAAGAAAATTTGCATTTTATCGTTAAAGTTTTGCGTTCTGTCTCTAAAGTATTGTGTTCCCCCAAGAAACTTGGAGTTCTTTCGCTAGACATTTGTGGTCTATCACTAAAATATTGCGTTCCCCTGCGAAACTTTATATTCTGTTGCAAAATATTTGTGTTCAAATGCTAAAATTTTATGTTCTCTCTCTAAACATATTCATTCTAACGCTAAAATACTGCGTTTCCCCGACAAACTTTGTGTTCTCTTGCTAAACATTTTCGTTCTATCACTAAAGTTTCGAATTTCTCGCTAAACATTACACATGTAATTTAGCTAAACATTTGTGTTCTATCGCTAAAATTTCGTGTTCTCTCGCTAAACATTTGCGTTCTATCGTTAAAGTTTTGTGTTCTCTCGCTAAACATTTGTGTTCTATCATTAAAGTTGTGTTCTCTCGCTAAACATTTGCGTTCTATCGTTAAAGTTTCGTGTTCTCTCGCTAAACATTTGTGTTCTATCGTTAAAGTTTTGTGTTCTCTCGTTAACAGTTGCATTCTATTACTAAAGTTTCGTGTTCTCTAGCTAAACATTTGCGTTCTATTGCTAAAGTTTCGCATTCTCTCTCTAAAGATTAGCATTCTATCGCTAAAGTATTGTGTTCCCCCGACAAACTTTGTTCTCTTGCTAAACATTTCCTTTCTATCACTAAAGTTTTGAATTTCTCGCTAAACATTACACATGTAATTTAGCTAAACATTTGCGTTCTATCGCTAAAGTTTCGTGTTCTCTCGCTAAACATTTGCGTTCTATCACTAAAGTTTTGTGTTCTCTCGCTAAACATTTGCGTTCTATCGCTAAAGTTTAGAAAGATTCGTGTTCTTTAGCTAAACATTTGCGTTCTATCACTAAAGTTTCGTGATCTCTCGCTAAACATTTCTGTTCTATCATTAGTTTCATATTCTCTCTCTAAACATTTATATTCTATCGCTAAAGTATTGTGTTCCCCCGACAAACTTTGTGTTCTCTCGCTAAACATTTGCGTTCTATTGCTAAAGTTTTGTGTTCTCTCCCTAAACATTTGCGTTCCATCGCTAAAGTTTAATGCTCTCTCACTAAACATTTCCATTCTATCACTAAAGTTTCGAGTTCTCGCGCTAAACATTACACATGTAATTTAGCTAAACATTTGTGTTCTATCGCTAAAGTTTTGTGTTCTCTCGCTAAATATTAGCGTTCTATCGCTAAAGATTCGTGTTCTCTCGCTAAACATTTGCATTCTATCGCTAAAGTTTCATGTTCTCTAGCTAAACATTTGCGTTCTATCATTAAAGTTTCGTGTTCTCTCGCTAAACATTTGTGTTGTATCGTTAAAGTTTCGTGTTCTCTCACTAAACATTTGCATTCTATCGCTAAAGTTTCATGTTCTCTAGCTAAACATTTGCGTTCTATCATTAAAGTTTCGTGTTCTCTCGCTAAACATTTGTGTTCTATCGTTAAAGTTTCATGTTCTCTAGCTAAACATTTCCGTTCTGTCACTAAAGTTTCGAGTTCTCTCGCTAAACATTACACATGTAATTTAGCTAAACATTTGCGTTCTATCGCTAAAGATTCGTGTTCTTTAGCTAAACATTTGCGTTCTATCACTAAAGTTTCGTGATCTCTCGCTAAACATTTGTGTTCTATCATTAGTTTCATATTCTCTCTCTAAACATTTATATTCTATCGCTAAAGTATTGTGTTCCCCCGACAAACTTTGTGTTCTCTCGCTAAACATTTGCGTTCTATTGCTAAAGTTTCGCATTCTCTCTCTAAAGATTTGCATTCTATCGCTAAAGTATTGTGTTCCCCCGACAAACTTTGTTCTCTTGCTAAACATTTCCTTTCTATCACTAAAGTTTTGAATTTCTCGCTAAACATTACACATGTAATTTAGCTAAACATTTGTGTTCTATCGCTAAAGTTTTGTGTTCTCTCGCTAAATATTAGCGTTCTATCGCTAAAGATTCGTGTTCTCTCGCTAAACATTTGCATTCTATCGCTAAAGTTTCATGTTCTCTAGCTAAACATTTGCGTTCTATGGTTAAAGTTTCGTGTTCTCTCGCTAAACATTTGTGTTCTATCGTTAAAGTTTCATGTTCTCTAGCTAAACATTTCCGTTCTGTCACTAAAGTTTCGAGTTCTCTCGCTAAACATTACACATGTAATTTAGCTAAACATTTGCGTTCTATCGCTAAAGATTCGTGTTCTTTAGCTAAACATTTGCGTTCTATCACTAAAGTTTCGTGATCTCTCGCTAAACATTTGTGTTCTATCGTTAAAGTTTCGTGTTCTCTCGCTAAACATTTGCGTTCTATCGTTAAAGTTTCGTGTTCTCTCGCTAAACATTTGCATTCTATCACTAAAGTTTCATGTTCTCTCACTAAACATTTGCGTTCTATCATTAAAGTTTCGTGTTTCTCGCTAAACATTTGTGTTCTATCGTTAAAGTTTCGTGTTCTCTCGCTAAACATTTTCGTTCTATCTCTAAAGTTTCGAGTTCTCTCGCTAAACATTACACATGTAATTTAGCTAAACACTTGCGTTCTATCGCTAAAATTTCATGTTCTCTCGCTAAACATTTGCATTCTATCGCTAAAGTTATGTGTTCTCTAACTAAACATTTGCATTCTATCGCTAAAGTTTCATGTTCTCTCACTAAATATTTGCGTTCTATCGTTAAAGTTTCGTGTTCTCTCGCTAAACATTTGCATTCTATCGCTAAAGTTTCATGTTCTCTCACTAAATATTTGCGTTCTATCGTTAAAGTTTCGTGTTCTCTCGCTAAACATTTTCATTCTATCACTAAAGTTTCGAGTTCTCTCGCTAAACATTTGCATTCTATCGCTAAAGTTTCATGCTCTCTAACTAAACATTTGCGTTCATCGCTAAAGTTTCATGTTTTCTCACTAAACATTTGCATTCTATCCCTAAAGTTTCGTGTTCTCTAACTAAACATTTGCATTCTATCGCTAAAGTTTCATGCTCTCTCACTAAACATTTGTTTTATTGCTAGTTTCATGTTCTCTCGCTAAACATTTGCATTCTATCGCTAAAGTTTCGTGTTCTCTCACTAAACATTTGTGTTCTATTGCTAAAGTTTTGTGTTCTCTCACTAAATATTTGCATTCTATCACTAAAGTTTCATGTTCTCTCACTAAACATTTGTGTTCTATCGCTAAAGTTTCATGTTCTCTTGCTAAACATTTGCGTTCTATCGCTAAAGTTTCGTGTTCTCTCGCTAAACATATGCATTCTATCGCTAAAGTTTCATGTTCTCTTGCTAAACATTTGCGTTCTATCGCTAAAGTTTCGTGTTCTCTCGCTAAACATTTGCGTTCTATCGCTAAAGTTTCGTGTTCTCTCGCTAAACATTTGCGTTCTATCGCTAAAGTTTCGTGTTCTCTCGCTAAACATTTGCGTTCTATCGCTAAAGTTTCGTGTTCTCTCGCTAAACATTTGCGTTCTATCGCTAAAGTTTCGTGTTCTCTCGCTAAACATTTGCGTTCTATCGCTAAAGTTTCGTGTTCTCTCGCTAAACATTTGCGTTCTATCGCTAAAGTTTCGTGTTCTCTCGCTAAACATTTGCGTTCTATCGCTAAAGTTTCGTGTTCTCTCGCTAAACATTTGCGTTCTATCGCTAAAGTTTCGTGTTCTCTCGCTAAACATTTGCGTTCTATCGCTAAAGTTTCGTGTTCTCTCGCTAAACATTTGCGTTCTATCGCTAAAGTTTCGTGTTCTCTCGCTAAACATTTGCGTTCTATCGCTAAAGTTTCGTGTTCTCTCGCTAAACATTTGCGTTCTATCGCTAAAGTTTCGTGTTCTCTCGCTAAACATTTGCGTTCTATCGCTAAAGTTTCGTGTTCTCTCGCTAAACATTTGCGTTCTATCGCTAAAGTTTCGTGTTCTCTCGCTAAACATTTGCGTTCTATCGCTAAAGTTTCGTGTTCTCTCGCTAAACATTTGCGTTCTATCGCTAAAGTTTCGTGTTCTCTCGCTAAACATTTGCGTTCTATCGCTAAAGTTTCGTGTTCTCTCGCTAAACATTTGCGTTCTATCGCTAAAGTTTCGTGTTCTCTCGCTAAACATTTGCGTTCTATCGCTAAAGTTTCGTGTTCTCTCGCTAAACATTTGCGTTCTATCGCTAAAGTTTCGTGTTCTCTCGCTAAACATTTGCGTTCTATCGCTAAAGTTTCGTGTTCTCTCGCTAAACATTTGCGTTCTATCGCTAAAGTTTCGTGTTCTCTCGCTAAACATTTGCGTTCTATCGCTAAAGTTTCGTGTTCTCTCGCTAAACATTTGCGTTCTATCGCTAAAGTTTCGTGTTCTCTCGCTAAACATTTGCGTTCTATCGCTAAAGTTTCGTGTTCTCTCGCTAAACATTTGCGTTCTATCGCTAAAGTTTCGTGTTCTCTCGCTAAACATTTGCGTTCTATCGCTAAAGTTTCGTGTTCTCTCGCTAAACATTTGCGTTCTATCGCTAAAGTTTCGTGTTCTCTCGCTAAACATTTGCGTTCTATCGCTAAAGTTTCGTGTTCTCTCGCTAAACATTTGCGTTCTATCGCTAAAGTTTCGTGTTCTCTCGCTAAACATTTGCGTTCTATCGCTAAAGTTTCGTGTTCTCTCGCTAAACATTTGCGTTCTGTCGCTAAACTTTTGTGTTCTCTCATTAAACATTTGTGTTCTATTGCTAAAGTTTTCGTGTTCTCTCACTAAACATTTGCATTTTATCACTAAAGTTTTGTGTGCTCTCGCTAAACATTTGCGTTCTATCGCTAAAGTTTCGTGTTCTCTCACTAAACATTTGCATTTTATCACTAAAGTTTTGTGTGCTCTCGCTAAACATTTGCGTTCTATCGCTAAAGTTTCGTGTTCTCTCACTAAACATTTGCATTTTATCACTAAAGTTTTGTGTGCTCTCGCTAAACATTTGCGTTCTATCGCTAAAGTTTCGTGTTCTCTCACTAAACATTTGCATTTTATCACTAAAGTTTTGTGTGCTCTCGCTAAACATTTGCGTTCTATCGCTAAAGTTTCGTGTTCTCTCACTAAACATTTGCATTTTATCACTAAAGTTTTGTGTGCTCTCGCTAAACATTTGCGTTCTATCGCTAAAGTTTCATGTTCTCTCACTAAACATTTGTGTTCTATTGCTAAAGTTTCATGTTCTCTCGTTAAACATTTGCATTCTATCACTAAAGTTTTGTGTGCTCTCGCTAAACATTTGCGTTCTATCGCTAAAGTTTCGTGTTCTCTCACTGTTCTCTAGCTAAACATTTGCGTTCTATCACTAAAGTTTCATGTTCTCTCGCTAAACATTTGCGTTCTGTCGCTAAAGCTTTGTGTTCTCTCACTAAACATTGCTAAAGTTTCGTGTTCTCTCGCTAAACATTTGCGTTCTGTCGCTAAAGTTTTGGGTTCTCTCGCTAAACATTTGCATTTTATCACTAAAGTTTTGTGTGCTCTCGCTAAACATTTGCGTTCTATCGCTAAAGTTTCGTGTTCTCTCACTAAACATTTGCATTCTATCGCTAGTTTCGTGTTCTCTCGTTAACAGTTGCATTCTGTCACTAAAGTTTCGTGTTCTCTCGCTAAACATTTGCATTCTATCGCTAAAATTTCGTGTTCTCTCGCTAAACATTTGCGTTCTATCGCTAAAGTTTCGTGTTCTCTCACTAAACATTTGCATTCTATCGCTAAAGTTTCATGTTCTCTAGCTAAACATTTGCGTTCTATCATTAAAGTTTTGTGTTCTCTCGCTAAACATTTGTGTTGTATCGTTAAAGTTTCGTGTTCTCTCACTAAACATTTGCATTCTATCGCTAAAGTTTCATGTTCTCTAGCTAAACATTTGCGTTCTATCATTAAAGTTTCGTGTTCTCTCGCTAAACATTTGCATTCTATCGCTAAAGTTTCATGTTCTCTTGCTAAACATTTGCGTTCTATCGCTAAAGTTACATGTTCTCTCGTTAAACATTTGCATTATATCGCTAAAGTTTCACGTTCTCTCGCTAAACATTTGCGTTCTATCGCTAAAGTTTCGTGTTCTCTCACTAAACATTTGCATTCTATCACTAAAGTTTCGTGTTCTCTCGCTAAACATTTGCGTTCTGTCGCTAAAGTTTTGGGTTCTCTCGCTAAACATTTGCATTTTATCACGATTTTTTTAATTTATTAATAAAATATTTTATTAAATTTTATCATTTCATATTTTTAAATAATGATTTTTATGATTTTTAAACGTTACCGTCTTGTTTACTTGTTACACAGTACACACATCCATCCTACTACACGGAAGTACATCTGTTTGATTCATTCTCAGGCATCAC
>NW_015555819.1:43344-55275 GCF_001515605.1 Sinocyclocheilus anshuiensis
AGTTTCGTGTTCTCTCACTAAACATTTGCATTCTATCGCTACAGTTTCGTGTTCTCTCACTAAACATTTGATTTCTATCATTAACGTATTGTGTTCCCACGAGAAACTTTGTGTTCTTTTGCTAATTTGCATTCTATCGCTAAAGATTCACATTATCTCTCTACACATTTGCATTCTATTCAATTCAATTCAAAATTTTGCGGTCTCTTGCAAGACATTTGTGATATTTCTCAAAAGTATTGTGTTCCCACGAGAAACTCTACATTTAATAAAGTTTATGCACACATCTATACTTTTGTTTTAATTTCCTCTTAAAACATGGAAAAAAAACCATATAAAATAATTTGTATGACTTACAAACTAAAATTAAATAAAAACGATAAAAAGGAAAATGTTATAGGGAATATATAAAAACATAGTGGTCTAACATTTTTCACTGGCTTTTCATTACTTTCAAAATGGAAAAGTAAACATTTGCAAACTGTAAACATCAGTATACTAGAACAGCTCCATTTTAATGACACTGACTGGGGTGTTGATTTTTTTAACAAACTGCATTTATTAATAAAATATTTTATTAAATTTTATCATTTCATATTTTTAAATAATGATTTTTAAACAAGTTTTACGTTACCGTCTTGTTTACTTGTTACACAGTACACACATCCATCCTACTACACGGAAGTACATCTGTTTGATTCATTCTCAGGCATCAACTGACCTGAACCTGTCGTGAAGTCAGGGAATATGATGGAGAAGTATCTTTTGAAAGCAGCATCCAGGACGGAGCATCCAGTCTGCGCAGCCGAGTCCCTCCCGTAAGTGAAGGAGAAGAGCAGCGGACTCCATCCACCTGCTCCACCGACAAAGCGACCACAGCCACTATTAAACACCACCGCACCTGATAAGTGTGAGCCGAAGTGGGACATGTTACCGGACACTTCGGTCGTGTTTCACAGCTGACGGACTGAGGCTACACAATGAGAAAAATTAAAAAGCGCTCAGACTGTCACAACACGAGTCATATGACAGGACAGTGTTTTTGTTCACCTGTGACCTGACCTGAGGAGAGCTGGTATCTCATTGGCTCAGCTTGAGTCACACGGTCTATTTTCGGGATAGTTTGCATATTAAGTAGGCTAATAAAAAGGAAAGTAAATTAAAAAGATTATAACTTAGATCATAAAGTGCACAAAGAAATGCTAAAAAGTCACACATTTAGTGCAAAAGTAAAAGGTAAAATTCCTTGAAGAAACTGTATTTTTAGATAGTTTTGTTTGTTTTTCAATATCTGGCAAGGTAACACAAACAGTGATCATCATGATATATTATTATCTGTAAGACAAATGCACTGAAGACGGACACAAAGAGGAGAGAATAGTCGATGTTACCGGACACTTCGGTCGTGTTTCACAGCTGACGGACTGAGGCTACACAATGAGAAAAATTAAAAAGCGCTCAGACTGTCACAACACGAGTCATATGACAGGACAGTGTTTTTGTTCACCTGTGACCTGACCTGAGGAGAGCTGGTATCTCATTGGCTCAGCTTGAGTCACACGGTCTATTTTCGGGATAGTTTGCATATTAAGTAGGCTAATAAAAAGGAAAGTAAATTAAAAAGATTATAACTTAGATCATAAAGTGCACACAGAAATGCTAAAAAGTCACACATTTAGTGCAAAAGTAAAAGGTAAAATTCCTTGAAGAAACTGTATTTTTAGATAGTTTTTTGTTTTTCAATATCTGGCAAGGTAACACAAACAGTGATCATCATGATATATTATTATCTGTAAGACAAATGCACTGAAGACGGACACAAAGAGGAGAGAATAGTCGAACAAGCAGAGAAAATACTGTAGGCTACCAGACAGAACAAATTCATTGTTTGCGATGCTCGAAATACTGAAAGAAATGAAAGAAAACCATAATTATGAAATTAGGGTGGGGGTTAATATGGACGTATTTCTGAGGAGAACTGACTGTCTTCAGAAAAGTTTCGATGGCATTCTCTTTGTCCTCTTACCTTCGTTAAATACATATTAAAGGAGTGTTAATAAGCGCAGCTGCATACAGCAATAACCCAGGAAAGCTATATTGCTACTGTTCTATAAGCGCCACCTGCTGTCAGAGAGTGAATTTGCATTTTCATCAGAATCAGAAAGAGCTTTACACACAAGGAATTCATCTTGGTGTCAGGAGCTTCCAGTACAGAAATTAGCCTACAGACATAGTGCAGACATACATATACTTAAGGTAATAAAACACTAATAATAATAAAGAGTAATAATAAAATATTAATTCAGTCCGTCTGATGTTTTTGTTTTGTGCAGTTGCTTCATGTTGCATATATTTTTGTTTGTTTGTTTAAGGATAGTTTGGCCAGTAACAGAGCAAAATAAACAATAAATGTATAATAAATTATTTAATAAATTATAATATTATAATAAATGTTTAATAAATAAAAAAAAAATAAAAATAAATAAATAAATAAAAGTAATAAAAACTAAATAAATTGTCAACGAGTATGGGAATCGGCTCATTTGATTGTAAAAAAAAAAAAAAAAATAGGCAATTGGAATCGGTCACGAAAAATCCTGATCAGTGCATCCTTAACTGGAATAGAGTTAGACCTACCTGAAAAACCTGAAAAAGCATGGTTCATTTCAGTTTTATCTTTGAACTATTGTACCTATTTGTGCAAAATGCTTATCATTTATTACAATACAATGTTACAGTCAACAATGAAAACAGTAAGTCTTATTTATTTATTTATTGATTGATTGATTGTGGCAAGGCCTGTGAAAATTTTGCCAGGGCAAGTAAAAAATTAAAACCACTGGCCAAACAGTCAAAATCAGTATCATAACACTTGTACACAGATCTGTAGAACACGTATATTATATTACTGGCACAATGTTTTTATTACATTTTTATTTGTCACTGTGTTTATTTTTGTGTTGATGCTTTGGCAATGAAAAAAAAATCAAGTATTTTATGAATTGAAAACTAAATTTGAGAGCCAGAAAAAGCCTCTAGAGGGCGTTAGCATACAGTAAAACAAATTCTTAAATAACTAGACTTAAACCAACTTTTCAGTACCGTTGGGAAAGTTACTGAAACAATCAGTAATTTTGTCTTTTCAGTTCAACATTTGACAAATAACATTAAATGACTCATATGAAAACTCCTCTTTATTTTTTCTGTATTGCGACTGAAGGAATTCCAATCCAAATGGACAGTCCATCTAATAAGATCACTTGAACGAAGTCATCTGATTTAAAATAAACATCATTGTAGTGCCTGCAGAAAACATGAAACAGCTTAATCGGATTGAATTACCATCAGTCATAACACCATTGTTCCACGAACAAAAGCAAATATTATGTAATTGCTATTAAACAATCATCCCTGGATAATAATAAAGCACCATCCAGAGTGGAAGTCTAAGCTCATGCGGCCAACCTAAACAGACAAAATCAGGGTAAACATGTAATAAACTAAAAATAAAGCTTTGTTTTAAGCTTTATTTAGCACACTTAACCCCTTAACTGTCACCCCCCATTTTTTTAAATAGGCATGCAGGTGCACTATCCAAACTTAAATTGTTGTAATTTATGAACACTTTGGAATATAGACATAAGGCTGGTCTCTTTTTAAAGAAGAAAATCAGCAAATTATCGCAAAAGTGAAATTTAAGTATCAAAAAGTTATAGTAGTTTAAAGTTACTGTAAAGAAAATGCACTATATTAATTTTATTTTATTTTATATATAATAAATATTTTACATATCAGGTTATACTCTAAAATTGGTATAAAATGATAGCCTTATGTCTAAATAAGTTATGTTCCAAATTTGAAGTTGATATGAAAAAAATTGAGGTTCCTGTGAGATTTTATTTAGGGCGTTATACCACAAACAGCCACCGGGTGCCATCCAAACGCCATTGAATTTTTTTAATGCATTTTTCTGTCACAAATATCTAGATTTCTCTGTCAATATTACTTCTATCTCAAAATAACCACCAAATATGGAATCCTGAGACGCCGACCTTTCCAATGATATGTTTTTTGTCACGATTATAAAAAGTTTTGATTCTAAAAGACCGTAATTCATTTTGTAATATGACACTTGACACTGCCCACTAAGGGGGAGGAGACCGCCAAAAAATTTTAAAGTACCATTTCCATGGTAACGCAATGTCTGATGAATCTTGGGCTTCTAAGCTTTCAAATGATATATGATTTATGATGATTACTAAAAGATTTGATAGAGAAAAAAAGACAACAAAAAAAGAGCGCCAAACGTCCCACAGGTGGGACGGTGACAGGGAATATAGACATAAGGCTGGTCTCTTTTTAAAGAAGAAAATCAGCAAATTATCGCAAAAGTGAAATTTAAGTATCAAAAAGTTATAGTAGTTTAAAGTTACTGTAAAGAAAATGCACTATATTAATTTTATTTTATTTTATATATAATAAATATTTTACATATCAGGTTATACTCTAAAATTGGTATAAAATGATAGCCTTATGTCTAAATAAGTTATGTTCCAAATTTGAAGTTGATATGAAAAAAATTGAGGTTCCTGTGAGATTTTATTTAGGGCGTTATACCACAAACAGCCACCGGGTGCCATCCAAACGCCATTGAATTTTTTTAATGCATTTTTCTGTCACAAATATCTAGATTTCTCTGTCAATATTACTTCTATCTCAAAATAACCACCAAATATGGAATCCTGAGACGCCGACCTTTCCAATGATATGTTTTTTGTCACGATTATAAAAAGTTTTGATTCTAAAAGACCGTAATTCATTTTGTAATATGACACTTGACACTGCCCACTAAGGGGGAGGAGACCGCCAAAAAATTTTAAAGTACCATTTCCATGGTAACGCAATGTCTGATGAATCTTGGGCTTCTAAGCTTTCAAACGATATATAATTTATGATGATTACTAAAAGATTTCATAGAGAAAAAAGACAACAACAAAAAAGAGCGCCAAACGGTGACGTCCCTTAAAACCCTAAGACTTTCTTTATTCAGTGGAACCCCAAAAAACCCCACTGACTTTCATTAAAGAAGGCCAATCATGATGCAGTTGTAACACCAGTGATTTTTTTCTGTAGCTGCTAGTATTGTAGCTGGTTGTTTGAGCTGTGGTGGATCAAGGCTTCTCTGTTAGATGTGTAAAATCACTCACACACCCCCTTCCCATTCTGGAAACCCCTCCCTGTGTGTTACCGTTGAACTTGTTGTCACAGTCGTCGTCTACTCCCTGCTCTAGTTCTTTGAATGTGACAATGACGAAATATGACTCATACAAATGTTCATATGAGATTTCATCACTGTGATTAACATGCTTATAATTTTCCATGGCATTCACTGTCACAACGAGGAGCGGGAATACATTATTGACCCTTATGCAATTTATTAATTGATCAATATAATTTATAGATAAATATATATTTATAGGTAAATGATGATTTTGCCTTAACGTTTAGAATTATTATTATGTAATGAGTTTTGCAAGGTCTTTTCATTGTATTTGTTGTGTTTAATTTGCGTTTTAACAGAACCACACCCAGTGAAACCTGTGGAAACAGCACGCAAACTGGTTTAAGCTCTAGTAAATATACAAACACACTCAGCACATACTGTAAAAATACAGTTATTGAGAATTAATCACAGCTTAAATCTACATAAAACGCCCCAAGGTAGGTGTGAGTTGATCATTATTGTTAACTAATAAACCTCTGTGCAAAAAAAAAGAGGTTATGTGAGTATTAGGAAGTTTCGTTTGTCCACTCAGTGTTTTTGTTTTTTGGACTTGGAGTTGGTGACACAACTGGAATTGCCAGTATTTCCAAATGATTACATTCTGAACTACTGCTTTTCATAATTGTTGAAAAATCTAGCTTAATTCTATATTCACTTTTAATTAATCAATATAAAGGTTGCTAAGCCTGTCTGTTTACTGTAGTTTTACAGCTTCTGTCTTTACTGCACTTTGTTAATCACATGGTTCATATCACTCAGGATCATAAAACGGTTATCTTGGTTTGCATCTCTGGCCTAGTAGTTTAATGTTTTGTCTTGATAGACACTGCCATATAATCTCTTCTCAAAGCCTTCGGTAAAAACTAATACTTGGTCACAACTGAATATCCAATTATGTTTTATCAGACGTTTCATTCAATAATGTGTACGTTAATCATAATTGCACATGTGCACATGGTAATCATAATAACTGCACATACAGTCCATGTGCATTTATTGTGAGTTATTATTTGAATTTTTTTAGATTTTTTAATGCTTGTGTTGTTCTTGATTTATTTAACATGAAACTTTAAAAGAGAGTTCACATTAAATTGTCTAAGGTCTAATGAATTTTTGTAACCACAATAATCATGTGCCATAACTAGGATGGTGAAGGAATTCTGTGGTTACTGTTCTGTAATCGCTAATTGTTGGAGATTTTAACATTCACGTTGATAATACAAATGATACATTAGGACTTGCGTTTACTGACCTAATAAACTCTTTTGGAGTCAAGCAAAACGTCACCGGGCCCACTCATCGTTTTAATCATATGCTAGATTTAATTATATCGCATGGGATAGCAAAGTCCACTAAAGGAGGTAGAGCTTTTTTGCATTTGGCTCCGAAACTAAATAGCTGAAATAGCCTTCCTGATAACGTTCGGGGTTCATAACTGCAGTTATATCTGATCAAATGCACATTATTATTCTTTAGCTTGGGTTAAATAAATTAATTTTACTTGGTTCGAACAGCAGCTACACTAATTATGTCTCTATTTGTTTCTCTGTTTCTGCCACGGGATTGACATGACCTTGCTTTGCAATGATTTGTATCGTGAAAAGCTCTGTAAAAAAAAACTTGAATTGAATTGAATTGAATTAATCCTTGATCTAGAAACTAATAATTGCAATAGTCATAAGCCCCCCAAAATAATTCAGATTAATCTAATATTATCAGCATAAAACAAAAGAAAATAAAAAAGCAAAACAAAACAGACAACCCAAAACACAAAAACAATAAGTGAAGTGAAAAAGTGACGTGAGGCCAAGTATGGTGACCCATACTTGGAATTAGTGCTCTGCATTTAACCCATCCAAAGTGCACACACACACAGCAGTGAACACACACACCATGAACACTCCCCCCACCCACAATCCCTGCCGGTACGAGACTCGAACCCACAACCTTTGGGTTACGAGTCCAACTCTCTAACCATTAGACCACGACTTCCCCTATTGGTCTCATAATAAAAAATAAAAAATAATAAATAAATCTAATCTTTTAAAGATTAAAAAAAGAAAAAAATCTTAATAAATAAAAAACAAACAAAAAACACACAAAACTGACAAAAACATAACACAAAAAACTAGTAAAACAAAAAAGCAAAAGAGAACAAAACCTAAAACAAAACACACAAATCGAAAAACAAGCAAAAACACAACACAAAACAACAAATAAAAACAAAACAAAAAACGAAACAAAAAAAACTCAAACACCTAAGCAACACAAAAGCAAAAAATAAACAAAACAATGCAAAACAAAAAATACAAACAAAGAAACAAATAAAAAGCACAAAAACAAAAAGCAAAACAACAAAATAATACATGACCTCACAAAAAAAACCTAAAAAAACTAAAAAAAAAACTAAATAAAAAATCACAACACAAAACTGCATCGCATATCAAAACAAAACAAATAAGCAAATAGCTAAATAAATTTAAAGGAAAGACATTTTAAGGTAAATGATATTGAAATTATTTTTCAAAGCTGTACATGAAACAAATATTATTTTATGTTTTACAAGAAAATATTTAACATTTAAACTTCATTGTTATTTCAGTTTGTTACTTGCCATTTCTTTGTAATTGTTAATAAAATTTACTAGCAGTTTCTGAGTGAAAATGGTTTCCACACCATTTTTTTCTCAGTGTACAAAGAAATCTATACCATAAGCTATGTTACTTCTTTAATAGTGGCAGATGGTCAATTTGTTAAACCATATATAAGTAGTTTATGATTTTCAGACAGTGTCTTCATGATTTGTGTATGTGACAGTAGTTTATATTAGCGTAATGGATCTACAGCATGTTTCGCAGGGCATTCTGGGCTATTCATATTTGAAGAAAGAACAAGAGCTGTCATACACCACGTTTAAGGTGGATTAAGGTGGTACTAAGTTGAAAATGCTTTCTCATAGGGAAGGGCAAGTGATTCTGTCTGAGAATCCACCTGCCCTGGCCTCAGGAAATCTCTATAAAATATGTGACTTTCTTTCTCAAAGTGATTCACGTGTAACACTGAAGTTCAGGACTTAATGTATACTGTATTCAGTAGCGGATGCACCCTCCTGATACAAAACACTGGGTTGTCTGACAAGCATGATTAAAATAATAGCAGTGGAAGATTTTAATTAAAATATTTCACTCTGTGTTCCAGTTAACTAACAGCAGTAATACAATGATTACACTATATAACACATTCAAATAAAATGGGAAACTTTGAATGTTGACTTGACAAAACCATGCCTGAAAGATTAAAGTTCACAGACTGAAGGTTAGTTGTATAAAGTTATATATAGGACACTCTACCGTTCAAACGCTTGAGGGTCCGTAGATTTTTTTTTAAAGAAATTAATACTTTTATTAAGCATTAAATAAATTAAAAGACATTTATAATGTTACAAAAGATTCATATTAAAAAAAAAAAAATTCTGTCCTGTTGAACTGTTAATCAAAGAATCCTTTAAAATAAATGTCAAATTTTCCACACGAATATGAAGCAGCACAACTGTTTTCAACATTTGCACAGTATTTTTCTTTGTCAAACTAGCATCTCATTTGTAAGTTTATCTTGCTGGTCACTGCACAGATTAGTACTGTGTATCTGAACCAACTTTACAAAACAAGAAAAGACAAAACAAAAAACAAAACACACACACACAAATCAAAACCATAGACCTTTTTCACATTTCCGGGTTTCTCAGCAGCCGAAGTCGTCATAGTTGGGTAAACTTCGAGAGCAGTGAATGGGAGAGTACCACAAATATATTTTTTGCATTCCTATTTGCTAAAATAGCAAAAGAAAAACACCACAATAGTGTTTTTACGACTTTCAAAAAAAGGGGAAAAAATTGAGAGAGAACAATGTCAAATTTACCGTCCCTCTCATACACGCTGCATTAGAAACACCCTCGCATTAGCGTTAACTAGTTTTTTTTGTAATTTGATGCAAAGGTGATATAATACAAAGTATAGTGTATACATTTTTTTAAAAATCAAAATATAAAAAACTTTCGAGGATTTACAATGCTGATGACCGATGAAACGCGTCATCACAGTCTTGTGAAAAGGGTCCATACTGAAACTGATGATTAGTGAGTTTATCTTGGTCACTACAAAGAAAAGTACTGTGTATTTGAACCTGCGTTTTTACAAAACAAAAGAAGAAACAAAATAAATAAAAAAAAAACCCAACAAAAAAAAACAAACACAAATAAAAAACAGTTGTTTGAAATTGTCAAAAGTTTATCTTGCTGGTCACTGCACAGATTTTTGTGTATTTGATATTGTGTATTTGAACATGCGGTTTTACAAAACAAAAGAAGCAAAACAAGGCAAAACACACAAACAAACAGTTGTTTGAACTTTGTTTTGCTGGACTGAATAGCATTGTGTATTTAAACCTGAGGTTTTACAAAACAAAACAACAAAACAAGAAATTGGCTGTAAATAATTTTATCTTGCTGCTCACTGGCACTGCACTGAATAGTATTGTGTATATAGAAACAAAACAAAAACAAAAAAACGCACACACACAGAACATAAAACAATTGTTTGAAATTATCTACATTTATCTTGCTGGTCACTGCATGGAACAGTATTGTGTAGCCTATATTATGATGAGAAATTGGCGATTAGTTCATTTAATCTGGCTGGTCACTGCACGCAATAGTATTGTGGGGGTTGTAGGTTTGTCTAGCCCTGCTCGCACCTCCGATCCTCCTGTCTGACGTCTGCATCACACCTCCACCTGCAGACTCGCCCATTGTGTCTCTCTCTTTCTCTCTGCTGTAACCGTCTGACACATGATCACACACACCTTCTTAATTCAGGGGATTGGTAACCAGAATAGTGATCATGAATGCACACACATGTATCTTTTTTAATGTGATAAGGGCGTTGTCACTGCAGATTCTATAACTTCTTGCCTCTCTCTGACACCTGTCAGATTTTCACAAGCAATCTGCGAGACGGCACACTAAACACATTTTCTCAGCACTGGAATTATACGCTAAATCCTGATAGTCCTATTGGTGAGTAAAGATACAATCAAACACTTTCTGTTTGTTTTCATCTCAGAATAAATGGATACTATTGTCGGCATATGAACAAAGCATGATTCAGTTTTGTGAACGAGCATGCAAATGCTGTCTGAACAGAAATCAGTATCAGTCACAGTGACTCAGTGCTGAGTGAGTGAGTTTGATAACTTTCTGAGAAAGATGCTGATTTGGATTTTTTTGTGCTTGTGACAGTTGAAAACCTTAATTTAGCATATTTTATAAATTATGACATTTTCAAAAATGATATAAACATAATTATAAGAATTTATTATTAAATAAATGTATGTGTTTTAAATTATTTAGAAGTGCATTTGTATTAACAAACAGTTATAAGTGGATAAATGAATCACACTTAATTAAAAAGGGGTATTTAAACCGCAATTTATTGAGTTTATTGGCTATTTGAAATCTAGTCAAACTGAGTTTATTTGGCATTTGGTAAAATACAGCTGGAAAGTATAATCATTTTTCATCAGATAGTTGATATTAGTGTTTGTGTTTTATAGAAAGCAAACCATGCATGAGTTTTTTAGATAAAGGTGAAACTTGATTCAGCATGACCTGCCTTCCTACGTTGCTAGACGACGCTAAGATACAACAACAAGCTGTTTAAACGGAGACACACGTCACCTGCATGTCAGAGCACATTCTCTGAGAATTTCGCTGAACTGATGACAAAATGTCTAGAAAAATGAATGAAAGTATTGGTGACTTCATCAAAAGTATACTGTATATTCACGATAAACGTGTTACATTATTTGGTTAGATCGCGCAAGAGTTTTCAACATCCACACTGTAAATAATGTTTGTCAGATCCTAAAATGAGTTAGCCTATTCAGTTACTTTCCTTAATTAAACTTATGTAATCTATAAACATGTTTTTTTTTCTTGATATATACTGTATAATAAATAATGGTAACACTTTATTTTAAGGTGTCTTTGTTGCACGTTACATGTAGCCTATTTACTATTATAGTAACAATCAATTAAATAAAAAAACCTAATCCTAACCCTAACCATACACTGTAAAAAATAAGTGTAATTTTAACTGTAAAATGTTGTAAAAACGCTACGGAAAAAAACTGTTAATAGGTTAACAGTAAGTTCCCGTACTATATACAGGGAAAAACTGTAAAATATCTAACCAGACATTTCATGTAATTGTACAGTAAAATGCTGTTCATTTTACAGTTTTTAGAAGTAAAAATAACAAATAAATGTATAATTTACAGTCAAAAACTGTAAACTGATATTCCCAGAATTCCCTGAATGACACTCCACATTTGAAAGTATTTTGTTTAAATAATCATGTTTTTTTAAATAATTTTTGTTATTAGTTATGTATATTTGGGCTTTATGTTACATCTTCTGTTGTTTAATGAAAGTTAATGCATTATTTAAGCATCATGTGTGTTACCATGATGGTGTTTTGTGTTTGCATGAATGACTCTGTGCACCTTCTATATATTAGTATATACTTCTGCTTGTGGCGAAGCTACTTGTGATGAACTTTGATTCTTCATGTGGCTTTCTCTTTTACCAC
>NW_015555819.1:55635-69012 GCF_001515605.1 Sinocyclocheilus anshuiensis
CTGGTTTACATTCAAATTTTCTTGTTTGTAAATTACAGTTTTATACCGTAAAATTTGCCGTTTTGGGCCGTAAATGTGTTTACAGTTTTTCTGTATTTTTTACAAAATTATTCTGGCAACCACAGCTGCCAAAATTATTTTGTAAAAACTACAGAATTTTTTTTTTTACAGTGTAGGCCTATAGTTAAATAATATTACTCAGTACTTAAATGCACAATTATACTATAACAAGGACACCTTAAAATAAAGTGTAACCTACATAATTTGTTGTAAAGCCCATTACGTTGTTACTCTTTATTTTACAGTGCATTTTTACATTTAAGAACTGAGTAATATTAATTAACAACCTGTAGCCTACTTGCATGGTTAGAATTGGAGTTTAGTTTAGGGTTAGGCCTACTGCATGTAATTATGCATAATTTATTGTTATTACTATAGTAGGTATATGTAACATGTCTACGGAACACTAAAATAAAGTGTTACCAAAAAGTCTACACTCTTAAAAATAAAGGTTTCTGCAGTGATGCCAAAGAGGAACCATTTTTTGGTTCCCAAAATAACCTTTCAGTGAACAGTTCCTGAAATAACCATTTTGAAGAACATTTAAAAAAATGTATAAAGATCCTTTTCTGTATTTGAAACGTTCCATCGATGTTCAAGGTTCTTCATAGAACCATTGATGCCAATAAAGAACCTTTATCTTTAAGAGTGTAACTCTGAAAACGTCCAGATGCATCACAGAAACGAGACTGCTATAGCCTACACATTGTTTTGGGGGAAAAATTGAAGAAAATGTAACGTGGACACAAATGTCCATTTATTTACTCAAAACGCAATTACATAGACTACATAATAATGGAAAAGAGCCTGCTTTGTGCGTTCTTGAGTTTACCTGGATCAGGTAACCGATGACTCACCTCAAAGCCCCGCCCACTTTACCTCCCACCTGCGAAAAAGCCGCAGAGTTCAGAGCAGCCGTCAGTAGCGCGTCGCCTCACAGTTCCAGCATCAGCGCAGAGAAACACAAGCTGACTAACTGAAGACGTCTTTATTGTTTCGCACCGCGGGGATCTACTTGTTCCCCACTCTCTGGTGGAACTGTAACGTTTTAATCTCGGTGGTTCAACTCGGTCCCATCGTCGCTTCGCCATGAGTATGACCTCGGAGAACGTTTTTCTGACGGCGCTGCAGCCCAACACGACCGTCAGCACTTACGCGGTCCCCTCCGAAACCGAGCTCTCTCACGGCGGGACCCACGCCAAGGAGGAGGCGAGGTTCAAACGCGTGCACCAGCAGGTGTCCATGAGACTGGCGGAAAAATCCACGCTTCCGCGCCAGAACGGCTCGTCGTCGTCACAATACGCAGCCTCAGGTGTGTCACTGTGCGCTTTGATCTCATTGTAATATATCTACAATAACACAACAGCCTTTGAATTATTAATCTACTCATCATCTGCCAGGTTGACTTTACATAAAAGCCTTTGCGCTGTGCTTTTATACAGTATCTGGTTTCATTTAGAGTTGAATTACATCTTCATTAACTTTTGGGAACGTCATTATTTGTTAGATATCAATAGAATAAGCATTATTATTAAATTCACACGCACAGGATGTACTGTGCTGTTTACAGGCAAGTATGCAAAACAATAAATAGTTATCAGAAAATACTGCCTGGAGCAAAATTGTGGTCACATGGTTTCTGTTATTTGGATATACAGTAAGACTAAATATCCCACATGTCATTTGTAGATAATGTATTTTTTATTTTTTTTTAGTGACTTGACCTGAACTAGTTTGCATTTACCTTTGTGTTCTAGCGATAACAAAAATAATGTCATAGATGGTAATCAGTGCACATCAGGGGTGGTAGATTTAGTTTTCAACGTTGTTTTTAAACATTAGCAGTGGTGATTTAAATTAAGAATTAAAATCGGATGAGAAAGTTTTGAATTCATGATTTTTTCCTGTATCAATTAGCATAGAAAGTGGCTCTGGCAGAACAGACAATGCGACTTCTGGTTTGTGTTAATCATTCACAGAAGTGAGCTGAGCAAGGTTCAAGTGTAATCTCAGTTCCTGTTACACGACTAAGTGAGAGTGAAAGTTTCAAAGCTCTACTTAGAAAAACCCAACCCACTCTAGACAAAAAAAGTGCTTAGCATTGCACAAAAGAAAGGTAATTTGGATCCGTCAATCATAATAGCTTAAATATCAATTGGTGTGACGGAAAAGCTGAAGAATGTAACCTAAGAGAAATCCAAACTATTTGTTTTAATCCGCAACTTTATAGACAGCAGTTGCTCAAAGTTTAGTTTTTAAAGACAAATGAAACTTGCAGTACTGTACGACTGTAAAGCACATTAGTACACATTAGTGTGCACTTGAAAGTACTCAAAGCTTCTAAGTGTTCAAGAATTTGTGGTTGATGTGAGTAGTTAAGGCCAGAAGTGGTTGAATTCCTGGCTTTATGAGGGTCTACCATTGCTATTTCCAGGGTTTTAACCTCTGGTGCTTAGCGGATACATTAACCGGACCCCAGTTTATGAGGTTTACCTGTGTTTGACAAGTTAGAAAAGCCTTGCGTCTTCCTGTTACTGGCCTGCTTTCAGGAAGAGACGCATACCATATCTTGAAAGTGTTTGTAAGTCTGAAAACTAGATTTGACATTGAAATACCAAGAATTAGTTATGAGCTTGATTGAGATGTAGGCCAAATGGATTGTTTTAAAACAAAATTGCATTTGAACACTCAAAATGTTAGTTCTAACTTAGTAATTACTTGTTTTTAATTCTACTAATTTGAAGCAATGCACTAGGGCAGGGTGAGGCAGGGTGAAGGGCGTGTGTTTTTTTTGGGTAGGGACTTTGGGAGTGTACCAGTCATCAGACCGGTTCTGTCTTTTCTGCTGGCTGTTGTCTACAACTCACTCCACACTTATTCACTTATGAAATGCTTATACCACTCCCTAATTCTCTCACACACACACACACACACACACACACATTCAAGTGCGTGTACTTGCATGCCCGTAGATACATAAATAAGCCTTTGATGAAACAAACCTGGATGTCTTAGCCCCATGTCTGCTGCTGATCCAGAACAAAAATGCTGTAAAATTGTGGTAAACTTGCACTGCGGTAATTCATGTAACTCTACAAGTTTGCCTTATACTTGCAGTGTCATCAAAGACACATGGCGAGCATACTGACTTAGCTGTAAAGTTACAGACTTGACGACTTTACGGAGCAGTAAATCTTTGGCTTTACATCTGAACACCTGTAACTTATTTCCCACAATGTAGGCACTCTGTAATGCCATCCATTCAGCAACTTGATTACATTCAAATAAGACATAAAAACTTGCATAAAATAGTGTCATAAACCTGACTACAAGAAAGCAAACAAACTTGCATGTTAGTTCACAAAGTAGACAAACTTATGTACATACCTAAGTGTCACAAACATGAAACAAAACAAAGTTGTTTAATAATTTGAGCAGACATTCTCATCAACATTTACATCAAAACATACATACATAAAAAACATACATCTCATTTACATCGAAACATACATACAAAGCTATAATAAACATGATTAAAGTGAAACAAAAACACATTTAATGTGTTTTTTAATGTTTAAAACAACAAACATGCATTTTTGCATACAAACTTGTGTACAGAGGTATGCTAAACATGACTAAAGGGAAACAAAACAACACATTTGTTTAATTGTTCAAAGAACAAACATGGATGTTTACATTTAAAAAAACTTGCATATAAAGCTGTAGTAAACATGATTAAAGTGAAACGAAACAAAAAAAATGTTGTTTAATTGTTCCACCAAAGAACAAATGTGCATGTTTGCGTACAAGCTTGTTTACAAAGGTATCATAAACATGGCTAAAGTGAAACAAAACAGGACATTTAATGTTTTTTTTTATGTTAAATTGTTCAATAAAAGAACAAGCACGCATGCCTGTGTACAAACTTGTGTAGAAAGGTATCATAAACATGGCTAAAATAAAACAAAACAACAAAGTTATTTGTTTAATTACTGCATAGTTTGTATGTTTACAATACTCAGTGCTTACAATAGTTATTAAATTTAGAGTTGTGTAGATAGTTAATAATTTTGTGTTGTAAAACAAAAGCAATTCATTGGTTAGATGTGTAAACTAGATGTTTCTTTTTGTTCTTTACTGTTACCTGATTGGTTATATATCTTTTGGAGAAAACGTTCTATTTTAACTGATGGAAAACAGGGCAAAAGCAAGATCAAAGGCCATATTTTTATAATGAGGATCTTTAATTTAATTTTAGCTGGTTGTAGTTACTAGTTCAGATCAGTCACTGAGTTGACATCATAGATCTTGTTTTTCTGATTGCATTGTAGCTGAGCTTTTAGGTGTGTCAGTTGTGTTCAGAAACGTGTTGAATGTGATGGCACATCGAGAAAGTTCACAGAGAGGATTACTCAGGCCATAAAAACTAGTCCATGTTATTTTCTCATTCATTTTCACAGTGAGAAATTCAAGTTTACATGTGCATTTATATTAATTCTCTGTATTTAATGTATCTTCTCTTAGAGTCTGGGAATTACCCGACGATGACAAAATATTCAACAATGAGCCAGAATTTCACTCCAAATTTCAGCTCTAAATCCTTCGTCTATGCCTCCGGCAGACCAATGACGGTAAGATTCTTTCCATTTCTTTATAAATATTTTACAGTAGTTTACTTGTTTGAAAGACATAGCACTTATTGAGCCAAGTTAAATAAGTCGTGTGTGTGTGTGTGTGTGTGTGTGTGTGTGTGTCTTTATGGACGTGTATCTTGTCCAAATATTGAAAATGAGTAATGGGGATTGTGTTAGTTAGATGTGATATTTCACAGGTAAGCTCTAACCAACAACCACATATGAAAAATCACAAGTTTAGAAATCTCGAAGCATCACTTTCAGATATATTCCTGTTGAGTGATACCATGTTAAAAGTAGAGTTGTTGATTTAATGTAAATGTAAATGTAAATGCATGAAATGTATGCATTAAAATGCATATATTAATGCAAAAAATTCATCAATTAATGCAAAAAATGCATAAATTATTGCAAAAACTTTAATTATGATAAAAATGATTAAAAATAATGCAATTTAACTTCCCCATTGCATATGTTATTTCTATAATTAAGACTTGAAATACCACACCAAATTTTTTTGCATTTATCTGAATTATCTCAATTGTGGGGCCTTTCTCTGGAAATATTGACGTGATTATTATCAATTGCATTGATTAATTAATTGACACATGTAATTCGATAACATTTTTTAATCAATCGATAGCTATAGTTGATAGGGTTCTACCTTTTCAATTTCTCTTTTCTTCTACATATTCAATGTCTCTTTTCTTCAATGCCTCTTTTCTTGTCTCTTTTCTTCTAGGCCCAGCGTCCATCCCAGTACTCTAGTGGTTACTCATCCCGCTCTGCCATTGATTTCGGCCCAAGAACCAAAATCAGTTACACAGGAGGTGGAGGTGGAGGTGGTGGTGGAGGCGGGGCGTATTATCAAGAAGATTTTGTGAGCGGCGGTTACCAGGGTGGCGGTTTCCAGGGTGGCAGTTACCAAAGTGGCGGGGGCCAAGTGCAACAGCAGCAGGTCAACACAATGACTCGATCCTTCAGCCGAATGGGGGGAGACCCAGAGACCCAGTCGATGCATTCCATGCGTGTGGCATCCATGCCGCGCCAGGTGGTTTCCTCATGGGCGGCGCAGGACGACATCGACGGCAGCCTGGTTTCAGAACGAGACGCCACTTACACGCAACAGGCCTCCCTGCAAAACATGAGCAACGGTTATGCCGCCAACACCTACCCACGTCAGTCCGTGTATTCGACCTCTAGGGTGAACGGATTAGAGAGCGGACAGCAGCAGGTCAGTTCCATGACTCTGCCGGCCATTAAACGCTCCCTCAGCGGGACGCTAGCCACTGGCGGCGGAGGAGGCGGCATGGAGCAGGAGGTGTATGTTAGACAGCAGTCCTTCAAAGGCCCCGCCCACCGCACCATCAGCCGAATCAACAACCGGCAAACGAGTCGCACGTCCAACATGTCATCAGGCATGTACGGAACTACCGGATTCAGCGGCTCCCAGAGCAACCTGACCATGATGCAGCAGGGACGGCTGTCACGCGCCGGATCCGTCAGGAGCGTGCATAGCGTCGGGAGAGGCAAGGATGTGTTTGACGGCATGGATATGACAGGCAGCATGGGCAACCTGAGCGGGTAAGAACACGTGGTTTCGGTGTGTCAAAATACTGAGCGAAATGCATCCCAAATGAGTCAAGGCCAGGAAGACAGTAGGACTGTCACGATAAATCAATGCATCGCGATTCATGGATCAATTCTGAATGCATCGTGATTCTCTCTGGAATCAATTCTGAGCTTAGTTTTTAACAGCAGATGGCGCTCTAATCTAGTTTTTAAGCGCACACTCAAATGCTTACGAAGAAGAGTGCTGAATAGCAACATGTAATTACATGTTACATAATTACACCTCGGCTCAGAATGCTTTTATGACATGAGATTAATGTAAACACAGCTCACTGTGAACACCCTTGTAATTCGCTTCTAACTTTACGAACTTTATGAATGATTATTTTAGGTTCAAGTGTATGTAAGGAACAGGAAGCAAGCAAAGCATGGCTGTTTCTAAAGCACGCAGTGCCATCTGTTGTGAAAAACTAAGCTCAGAATCGATTCGAGAGAGAATCACGATGCATTCTGAAAATCTCAGAATCGATGCAGAATCATTTCTCGATTTATTTCCCCAGCCCTAGAAGAAAGTATTGAAATGGAAGTAGCGGCAGATCTTGTATTGTGTATTGTGATCGTAAAATAAAAAAGTAGGGCATAGACTTAGTTCTATCCATGAATTGTTGATTGGATGGAGGTAGATCTGAATTTTGAGCCGATTGTAAGAATGGGGTGGAATTTATGTGGACAAAATGATTGGAAAAGTCCAGCATGCGTCACCAGGAAAAAATCGATTAATAAGATCGAGTTTTATTTAAAATGACAATATTTAAGAAATGGAACATATGCATGGATGAATCGGTCACAATAAGATCAAAAACATTTAGAAAATAGATTACTTTGCATTTTATGGCGACTTTAAGTGTGTTGTTAGACAAAGCAGAAACTGGTCAAACTTGAGAGAGAAACTTGCCAAATTAAATTTGAGACGTTGAACTGAAGCGCAGTCACATGTGCTTTTATATTGGTTATTTTACACTGCTGTTGATTGTGACTCATCCAATCATAATTCAGCGTTGGTTTTATTGTTTGGAGTTTTTTTTCACTCTGGTGTTACATAAGGTTCATGAAGTTGTTTTTTTCTTTTGTGCTCATACCAGACTTTCATTCATTTATTATATCTTATCTTTTGGTTTGCGCCCATCAAGTTAATGATTAAGTGAGGAAACAGTCAAATGCCGTTTCAAAATTGATTTGAAATTCGCACATTAAATATATTCCAACTATTTTATTATGCACAATATAAGATTTTGGTCATTTTACAGTGACTGCTAACTAAGGATGTCTGGAATCAAAACATCTTGCTTAAATTACTTTAAAGATGTGCACAGAAGTAGTATGCTAGCACCATTAGCATAAAACACCACTCAAAAGTAGGCCTAATTGCTTGAAATGCACAAATAACATGTTCAACCACAAATTACATGTTTCTTACCAAACGCTTCCTTATTACTGTTGGTCAAAAATTCCCTGAATTATGTACCGTAGCTATTTGAGACATACTATGTTTTACCACAAACACTGAGTATTACTGATTGCAAATTAGTCTGTTTTCGTTAAAAATACTTAGTGTGGTGTGTAAGTATGGATAACAGTGATTACTCACAGTGAGTGCAGGACTGACCTTTGAAGCATAAAATTATTCATACTGTGCTTTAACAGCCTGTCAGTACACCCATACTTAGCTTATCTGTCCTTGTTGCACTAACTCTGTGTGTGTGTGTGTGTGTGTGTGTGTGTGTGTGTGTGTGTGTGTGTGTGTGTGTTTTGAGCGCAGAAGAGTGTGTGTGTGTGTGTGTGTGTGTGTGTGTGTGTGTGTGTGTGTGTGCGCGCGTGCATGTGTAATGTTTGATGTTGCCCAGCCCTGCCTATATGTGTGTTAAAAGTGAAGAGCGAGTCTGTTGCGCAGGCACACCCAAACCAGTCCAGCCACCTCACACTTCATACACCCTGGGAAAGAAACACACACTTCCTAGCACTCCAGCGACATGCACCAGCACACACAAACACACATGAAGGAAGGTCCTGTTGAGCAAAAGTTCCTTCAAATAATGCTGACTCTTAAAATGGAAGTAGTACTAGTTAAGAAATTAAGATAAGCTAATATATGAATTATCTGACAAAGAAACAACCCTTTTTAAGCGCCACTTTAGGCTTACACCGAAAATTCATTTGTGTTACAAAATATTTGGGGTATTGTAATAGTAGTGAAAGTAAGAAATTATGGGTAGGAAAGTTGGGAACAGGGTTTAAAAAAAAAACGCAGGCCAGATTCGAACCCAAATTTCCTATATGAGCTCCAGAGCTTAATGTCTGAAGTTCACATGCTATGTCTACGACTCAAGAATATTACCGGCTAATGAATATTATCTTTACAGGACAATGTCAACAATTGAAGTGTTAATTTTTAGTATCGCTACTAAATAAAATTTCAAATTTTTCGTACTTTCCTGAATACGGAATTAAATTCAGCGAACATCTGTAAATCTGACCGCACCCTAAGACCACGTTCTAATATCGTATCCAAGCAAGGAAGAACTTTTTGAAGTTGCAATAAAAATGGAAGCAGTGACTTTGCGGATTGTAAAACGACTTGTCATAAAAGAAAAAAATTGCAGGGTGTAGACTTGTATCTATCCATCGGTTGTTGATTGGATGGAGGTAGATCTGAATTTTGAATTTATGTGGACAAAATGATTGGAAAAGTTCGGCATATGTCATCAAAGAGAAGTCGATTAATCGGAAGAATGAGTTACAGAAGACCGCATGCTAATAACAAACATCATTAATTACTGATTTGGAAAGCTCTACATAGGAAGCAACAGCTTGAGTCACAAATAGGTTCACAATTAATTCCAATAAACTTTGATGTTAGCATGTTACTAAGCTAATTATTTAATATTTCAATTTTTCGTACTTTCCTGCATAGACTCAACAGTTTGGACATGCCGACTGCCATTAACTATCTTGATGAGCCCGATCAAAATCTTCAGATGTTGGGGGCTGCCTACATTCAGCATGAGTGTTACCATAACAATGATACAAAGAAACAGGTATGGAGTTGCTATACGTGCAAAGAAACATTTGAGTGAAATGTTTAAATGTGTGTTTTCGATATAAGTAGAACTTCTCTTTCTTTCAGGTGAACCAGCTTAAGGGCATTCCTCTCCTGGTGCAGCTGTTTACCAGCGAGAGTCAAGAGGTGCAGCGCTACGCCACTGGCGCCACCAGGAACCTCATCTACGAGAGCATGGACAACAAAGTGGCCCTTATTGAATCCGGCGGGATCCCCAAGCTCATAGACGCCCTTAAAGAACAAGACGACGAACTCCGCAAGAACATCACAGGTGGGCATTTCAGTCATTCTGTTCTAGTTAACTTTACCGCTATTATAATCGCCATTGGGTCACATGTTTATGAAGCTAACTTTATAACCAGTGTCCTTTAAAATCAATTTGATTTCTTGGGCTGCAAAACAAACCTCCTTTATCACATAAGAAGCCTAAAGATGTGGTCAGGTTGTTGTTGTTGCAAAATACAGTCATTACAATGTGATCAGAAATTTCGCAAAAGGCCGAAATATTTCCCTATGCAGATTTTGCAGTGGGTTCAAGTTTATTACTTTCAAACCAAGCTGCTTACTGTTGGTCAGCATGGTGAATCAGTGACCAACTTGAAAGCGTTGTGAAATCTGCGTAGGGAAATCTTTTCCTCGCATGAAATTTCTGACTGGATTTTGACTGAAAATTCACAAAACAACCTAAACCTTTAGACCGCATGCCAATAACAAACCTCATTAATGACTGATTTGGAACGCTTGTATATAGATAGCAATTTCGCGTGCCACACATATAGATTCACATTTGATTCAAGTGGAGTTTGAAGTTTGCATGTTGCTAGGCTAATGATTTAGGTGCCAGATTTACTAAACAGAGCAAATTAAACGTGAGACCGCAAAAGCGCTGATGGGAGTGGAAAGTTCTGTGGTTGATCTACTGACAATGCACAAATTAAAGAACACAGATGCAACCTGATCATTTTTTATAATTACCAACAAAATTTACCAAATTAGCAAAGATAATTGGGTGCGTGTAATCTGCTAACAACACAGGCACAAAATGGGTTAAGACATGCTTTTTTGGGGCATTAAAGCTGCAGTCCGTAAGTTTTGCCTCTTTGTCGCCATCTCTGTTTGAAAAGCTGGAATTGTAGCTGTGTGCGGAATTATCTAGCTTGCGTGGGTTGTGAGTCGGCACGGCTCCAGTGCGGATGAATCTAATATTCTGAAGAGAATGTGTGGCAGTCAGTCACAGCACCGGTGTGGATATTTACTGTACATCACAGATTCTAGCCTACGTCTTGGAATATATGACCCAAATAAGAATTTTCACCGTATATTGCCATCTGAATAAGTAAGTAACAAGTCTGCCACGTTTGTTCTGACCAACTACGATCAGCCACCTGCAGGATCCTCACATGCGATAGCCTACTAACCGGGACAACTTCTTTATGTTTACTGACGTGACGTAATGACGCAGTGCCATGCTCGAATTTCCCGCGAAAACCTACCCGTACCATTCAAATTAGAAAACATTATTATAAGCTAACCATTGTGAATCGGGCTAATGTAAGGTGATAGTTTCGAACACTGGCTGGTTATGTACTTAAAATACATATATATTGTATTGCTCAAATATTGATTTCGGATAATTTTTAACCAAAAAAAGTTACGGACTGCAGCTTTGAATACAGGTGTAAATACCAGCAAACTGACTACCACAAACCTTAGTAAATAATTTATTTAAATACTCTACTCCCACAAATTTAGCATCTGAAAGGGAAACTCCTACAAACACATATGCAATAATAACTCTGTCCACGACTTTCATCCCTAATTTTCCACTGCGCGTCTTTAGTAAATCCTGATAATAGTTGCGTTGATGTAACCTGTTAATAAATCTGGCCCTTAATGTTCTAATTAGCATAACAAATACATAACACAAAAATATTCTCTGAAACATTACATTTTAATTAGTTTAAATACTGTTTTCATCAATACTTTGCAGTACAGAATGATATTTAAGTAGATTTTCAGTGAATCAACATCTGCCATGCATACTGGGCCTCCTCTGCCAGAGATACAGCTGATGATACTTTTCATTGTTATTCACTGTTACAGTATCGTAGAAAATACAGAACATCCTTCAATTAAATACTTTTTTATTCATGCTAGTGAGGTCCAGTGTCCATTTAGGCCATTAAATGACTCAGGATATGACGTACGAAGAGGTTTTCGTCATCAGACTAGATGTGTGCATGTGTATCTGCATGCATTGTACGCAGGGCGTTGTCTGATCTCTCAGTATTGCATCAAACTACTTAAATTATTGCTCAACGTTGTCTTGACATGTGCAGTGGAATGAGCGGACTCCTGTAGCGAAGGTTGGTGATTTAGGTTTATGTCGGTCATTAGGCTCTATGCGTGTCTGGATATGCAGGAGCTCCAATAAACTGAATAAATCTAGCAATGCGAATCCCACCACTAAAAAGTGCGGCATTTAAGAGGATGACATCATAACGAAAGCTAAAGAGGTTGTAAATCTTTTGCAAGGAAGTTCGATTTGTGAAATTGGTTGAAACGGTTGCTGTAGTTATGATTTTTTCCCCACTTTTTCCTCCTTGTTTTTTTCCTTATCTTTATTTAAATTCTTATCTATTTCCCTTGACACGTTCCCATGCTGTTTTCCTCATTCTCTTTATCTCTCTCTCCCCTTTGCTCTCATTCCCTGTAGGTATTCTGTGGAATCTGTCTTCTAAGGATAACCTGAAAGAAAGGCTGGCACGAGAAACTCTTCCCGAATTGACAGAGAAGATTCTGATTCCCCTCTCTGGCACCGGGGACAAGGACATCATTGAGCTGAGCCCCTCAGAGTCCGACATCTTCTTCAACACTACCGGCTGTCTCAGGTACACACACACACACACAGACTGTTTTGAGTTCCCCTTTACTTGTTCCTGTTCCTGTTCCTGTAGGAACTTCATCGGACTTCACTGAATGAAAATCCCCTGACAGGAAACCTGAGAACGAGAATACTTAAGAGTCATGTTTCAACCTAAACTATATTTTATATATTTTATATTTTTAGGACTGTCATTTTTAGAAAATGATAAAATATGAAGTCTGTTTTTAGGACTGTCATTTTTAGAAAATTATAAAAATATATTAATTCTGTTTTTAGGAGGGTTATTTTTGGAAAAATTATATTTAAAAAATCTATTTTAGGACTATTAGTTTTAGAAAATGATAGAAAAAGACATCTATATTTAGGACAGTTGTTTTTAGGAAAAACAAAATATATTCTATTTTTAGGACTGCTATTTTTAGAAAATTATAGAAAATGATTCCTATTTTTAGAAAAGTTGTTTTTAGAAAATTAATTCCATTTTTAGTACTATTAGTTTTAGAATATTATAGAAAATCAATTCTATTTTTAGGACTGTTTTAAAAGAATTATGCATATTTTATAACTGTTAATTTTAGAAAAGTATAAAAAATAAGTTTTAGGACTGTTGTTAAAAATGGTAGAAAATGAATTCTATTTTTAGTTATGTTATTTTTAGAAAATTATAGAAAATGATTCCTATTTTTAGAAAAGTTGTTTTTAGAAAATTAATTCCATTTTTAGGACTATTAGTTTTAGAAAATTATAGAAAATCAATTCTATTTTTAGGACTGTTTTAAAAGAATTATGCATATTTTATAACTGTTAATTTTAGAAAAGTATAAAAATTTATTTTTAGGACTGTTGTTAAAAATTGTAGAAAATTAATTCTATTTTTAGATATGTTATTTTTAGAAAATTATAGAAAATTAAGCATATTTTTAGAACGTGTTTTTAGAAAATTATAGAAAATCAGGACTATTGTAGGAATATTAATTAGGCCTGTTATTTATTTATTGCATTGTGACTTTATTTTATGAAAATATATTTTAAATATTAAAGAATGTAATGAGATTTAGAGAATCACTGTATCCTAAACATTTTTTTTTTTAATTTATATATATATA
>NW_015555819.1:69876-70945 GCF_001515605.1 Sinocyclocheilus anshuiensis
ATTTATATAATATATACTTTTTTCTCTGGTGAAACCAGATCTTTGTATATATCTTTCTGTTTTCTTGTACAGGAACTTGAGCTCGGTGAACGAGAAGACCAGACAGCAGATGAGAGAGACCCGTGGCCTTATAGATGCTCTTGTTGGCTATGTTCAGAAATGCTTGCTGGACACTAAAGTGGAGGAGAAGGTAATTGTGTAACACCCTCTTTTTTATATTCTGCCTCTGTTGTTGCCTCCGCCTGCATGTGTGTTCACATGGCCGTTCATGAGTGTATTCCTCTCTCAGGGTGTGGAGAACGCAGTGTGTGTGTTGAGGAATCTGTCCTATCAGCTGTACACTGAGATTCCCCCCTCAGCGCTTCTGCGGCTGGAGGGTCCGAGTCGAGCTCAGAGCTCCTCAAAAGGAGAAGCTATCGGATGCGAAAAGTTGTTTTTAGAAAATTAATTCCATTTTTAGTACTATTAGTTTTAGAATATTATAGAAAATCAATTCTATTTTTAGGACTGTTTTAAAAGAATTATGCATATTTTATAACTGTTAATTTTAGAAAAGTATAAAAAATAAGTTTTAGGACTGTTGTTAAAAATGGTAGAAAATGAATTCTATTTTTAGTTATGTTATTTTTAGAAAATTATAGAAAATGATTCCTATTTTTAGAAAAGTTGTTTTTAGAAAATTAATTCCATTTTTAGTACTATTAGTTTTAGAATATTATAGAAAATCAATTCTATTTTTAGGACTGTTTTAAAAGAATTATGCATATTTTATAACTGTTAATTTTAGAAAAGTATAAAAATTTATTTTTAGGACTGTTGTTAAAAATTGTAGAAAATTAATTCTATTTTTAGATATGTTATTTTTAGAAAATTATAGAAAATTAAGCATATTTTTAGAACGTGTTTTTAGAAAATTATAGAAAATCAGGACTATTGTAGGAATATTAATTAGGCCTGTTATTTATTTATTGCATTGTGACTTTATTTTATGAAAATATATTTTAAATATTAAAGAATGTAATGAGATTTAGAGAATCACTGTATCCTAAACATTTTTTTTTTTAATTTA
>NW_015555819.1:70988-79274 GCF_001515605.1 Sinocyclocheilus anshuiensis
CTCAGGGTGTGGAGAACGCAGTGTGTGTGTTGAGGAATCTGTCCTATCAGCTGTACACTGAGATTCCCCCCTCAGCACTTCTGCGGCTGGAGGGTCCGAGTCGAGCTCAGAGCTCCTCAAAAGGAGAAGCTATCGGCTGCTTCACCCCTAATAGCAAGAAGGCCAAAGATGTAAGAAGCTGCTTTCGATTTCCTATTTCAATTTTCATTCTCAAACTTCAGCTTAATCTCATATTTTGTCTTTCCTTCCAGAGACAAAATCAGGACCTCACCACATTTACAGAAGTGTCACGGCAGCCCACAGACATCGAGTGGCTCTGGCACCCTAAGATAGTGGAGCTGTATAACCAGGTGCTGCAGCGCTGCGAGATCAACTCCACAACACGAGAGGCCGCGGCCGGAGCCCTGCAGAACATCACAGCTGGAGACAAGAGGGTAAGAGATTCACCTCACATTAGCCATCTAAGCCAGCAGAAAATGTCTAGCTGTGAGCGCATTATTGTTTAGTCGTAGTATAAGCAGGATGTGTGACAGTTGGTTGTTGCCCCACCCCTCCTCGACTGTGATTGGACGGCTGACTGAAAAGCGACCGTGATGAGCACTACATTTTACACATAGTTGCACTTCAACTCTGAGAAAAAAGCCAAAGCACTTAGCATAAAAAACGCCTCGTCACACTGCTAGCATTTTAACCCCCTGGGGTCGAAGCCCGCACCGGTGCGGTCTGTCTTGTATTTTCTTAATGACCGTGAAAAGAACTAAAAATACTCTGTAATTTTTGATTGTACAAATAAGAATAAGGTATCGTTTGAAACTGCAAAGGGTCTACCTTTATTTGTGTATAGTCATACATACAATGTGCTTTTGTAAAATAAAGAAAATATACAGGGTGCGCTCTCTGCCGTCTCCGTCTCTGTCACCTCTCTTCACAGAGACGTAAATAAAACAGCCTGAAACGCAGCGAATACTTGCCTCAAAGACACGAGAAATATATGTATAGAAAACTTGAAATGTCTAAAACAAATATTCTGTGATAAAGTAATTTGTATGAAACCAACGCGATGTCCAGTTTTCCCGTCTCAACTCATTACCTCTAATGCGCTCACGCACACGAGCCGATCACGCTTTTCAAATTCTAAACATTCACGTGAGATGCACAGACATGTAAAATTGATATTTAAACAAAAGCCAACACAGATAAGTTGTGTGAAACAAAGCAAAATCAACGTTACTCACCTATCAAAAAGAAACAACGCAACCTCGGAGTCCGATTCGAGCCCTTCCCACTCCACTCCACTCCCAGTTCTCTCCACCGCTGGAAAGCTGCTCCGATATTTATGCAGGTTCTACCTCTTGCCGGATCGTAAACCTACTTTTTAAATGTTATGATGCTATAATCTATCTGCTAATATCCGTCCTGTATACTCAAATTGAGCGCTCTCTTCTCTCTATCATAAGACACACCCCTTACTGCTGATTGGCTGCAATTGGGTTTTGGGACACGGTCCGACACTGTGGTCAAAAGCGTTTTTCAAAAATTGCTTAGTGCACTTTTAATGTATTTGGTCTTGGCGGAGTAGATCTGCTACGCTGCTGCGGTAGAGCAAGTACCGAGACTTGCTTCTGCCAATACATCTGCTGCACATATAACATATGAAATAACCCCCTATATAGCATACATGAATCACCCTGTAGCAGATCTATACAGGTGGTGCTGGGGAAGGTGTAGGGTTTCTGAAGCATGCTGCAACTGCTACAGCAAACACTAGCCAAGTATTTGAATGTTGAACAGCAAGCTCATAGGCTGCTGATAGAAAAAGAATCAGCTACAATCAGCTGCACCATGTGATGATGTCTTATGAGTTAGACCTATCGGACTGCGCCATCTAGAGTTCCATGACAGATCTTTGGATTTTTTTAACAATGAAACTTCTCTTTTATGTTTCAGTGGGCGTCCATCTTGAGTCGTGTGGCGTTGGAGCAGAATAGGATGTTGCCTGTCATTCTGGATCTCCTCAGGACCAACAATGATCTCGAGCTGCGTTCTCTCACGGGCTTCCTCAGAAACCTCTCCCGTCACGCCAAGGACAAGAACGACATGGGTAAGGCTTCCTTCTCTAGCCACAAAACTTCAGTCCATGGCACCTCTGTGGCATTAGAGAAGCTCATTGTTCTGTGTCTTTCGTTTTAGCCACAAAGGTGGTAAATCCCTTGCTTGCCAAACTGCCCTCCGATGGCCGCCAGAAGGAGCCATCCAGTGATGTGGTGATGAACACCTGTGGAGCCCTCAACAACCTGGTGACCAGCAGCATGGTGGCTGCACGAGACATCACCTTCTTCGATGGTCTGCCCAAGCTAGTGGGCATCAAGACATCTCATGACAGCAGGTAAAACTTGAAGTCATCCAAATACACAACGAAAATCAACACAAAATGATATTGCTTCCAAAGTAACATTACAATTTACATTTTTTCATCCAGCCCTACTAAACTGAAAGCTGCTAAAGCAGCGGCAACAGTGCTGAGCAACATGTTCCAGTACAAGAAACTACACAAAGATTACAGAAGCGTAAGTATTATGACCATATAAATTATATATCTAATGTATTTTTAAAAGGTTTTCCTTCAAAACTTTAGTACTATTTTTGACAAATGTGTTTAAAAATTGATGCACACGAAACTTATATTCTACATAGAGTGACCAGCCAAACCAGCCAAAAACAAATCACTTTATTGGGATAATGTCGCTATTATAAGACATTTTAGTCATGTAACACAAATGCGCCTGTAAATAAACTTTCTACAATAGTATGGATAATTGAAAACTAGGGTTGCCAGGTCTGCATAACAAAACCAGCCCAATTGACCCTTCGCATAGAGCTTAATTAACAGGTGATCTGACCAATCATAACGGTGAATCCACCATTTTGTCTGACAAACAAATCAGAAAGGAGAGCAGATTAACTTCGGTGGACTTAAACTTGAAAAATTGTATTTACGTCTTTCTGCAGTTTAAATAAAATATGTTCTGATGTTCATTCATATTTTTTTCATGCTTTAAGTACATATGAAAAGGCGGTTCTGTTCATGTGCCGCTGAGGCATTACAGCAATCTGTTATGACACATTAAAGAGCCATAAAACTGTATTTATTGTTTGAATTTCTCAAACAATGACAAAATTTGAAAGCTGAGACTTGTTTCATACCAGAAGAAACCTACTCTGTCTTGTCTGTCGGCGTGTTTTAAGTTTCCTCTTTGCTCCACGATGTATTTTTCACTGTGTGGGAACATGATGTGCAGTGTGAGAGCGGCATGGCTTGTCGGACATAGCAACAGTAACTAAGGGGGGCGGGTCTTTGTGAAGGGTCAAATGGTACTCAAAACTAGCCCAATTGTGTTCCAGAGGAAATGGCTATATAAACCACTCCAAAATCGCATTCTAGGGGGTCAAAACCTCTTTCCAGGAGGTTCCACCTTGGTTGAAATATCGTTTTGGGGGTGGAGGGTTTTTGGTTCAACCCGCAGATTAAAAAAAAATAACCCTCGGCAGCAGAAATAAAAGTAGCCCACAACACTGCTGAAAACTTTCCTTCTTGCCTGATTCATCCACACCAGTAGGTGTCAGTTTAATGTCACACTGTTTATGCTACAGACGTGACTGAAAAACCCATTGATTTACTTTGAAATATCAACCCCCGAGCCATATCTATAGACCAGAACATTGTAGAAACATGGGACTGGGCACTTGTGATTTGGGACAGTTAGCAACCACATAGCAAAGCTCTAGCGACCACCCAGAACACCTTAGCATCGTGAAGGCGACTTTTACAGGGCAAGCACCACTCATATTTACATCATAAATTATAAAAGTATTAAAAGAAAAACTTTTGTAGTAGTACTTTGGCTTACGTCTGTTTAAAAATGTACGTACACTCGCATGAGACTTACATATTCTACATGAAGCGGGTCGCCCCTAATGGTGGCCACTTGAGATCACTCAACCAACTTAGTCACTTTATTTCACTAGCTCACCTACTATGAGATCATTTTTAATTGTAGACAACAAGTATGCCAGAAAAAGCATTTGTATTTGAAAGCGTTTGGTTTTGTGTAATTCATCCACACCAGTAGGTGTCAGTGTTTTGTTTGAAAATGCAGCAGTAGTCTTGGAATTTACAATGAGTAATAAACTTAAGTGCATAGCTGTTCCCTGTGACTTACACAGGAAGCACTAATCACATTTACTTCATAAATTGTAAAAATGGAACTTGTTACCATTTTTATTCAACTTATTCAATTCAGTGTCTCTTTGTGTTGGGTCATTACAAACTAGTACAGTTGCACATCACGATTACTGTCAATCCGCCCTGCCCTCTAGACATTTTCTAGTTATTTAAGACAAGAACGCGAATTAACATATATCATACTGGATAATCAGATGGGAAATAACATGCACATATTTGAGTAGCTTATTTCCAAAATACACAAACATACATACTTAAAGCGTGTTGATATGGGAGTGAGACGTTCAGCCACACCCTGCGATGTGGATTTCGGGTGATTTCCTCGTGAGCATGTCCTAACACACAACGCCACCGGTTAAAAAAAATAAAACGTGTTCTGTCTTCTACTTCAAATCTGGGATGCTAGCCAGTGTGCTACCTGGAACAACTATGTGCATGTAAGATTAAAAGCGTCACTCACTCATGGTGTTTTTTTTTGCTTTGTGTTTTACAGAAAGGGTTCCAGAAAGAAGACTTTTCAGACATGGGTTTCTGAATGGATTATATTGTCAAACAAGAAGATATTTAATAAGGACAATGGATAAAGAAAACACAACCGGAACACCGGCAAAATAAATATTCTGAAAAGCGGATAACACACACAAGACTTTATTGCTACTGTATAGGACGAACACTTCTTATTTAGCCTCGTATTTTTGTTATTTTTCCCAAAAATCCTCAGGGATTTATTGCAATATGTCTTTTTTATACTGGCTGTTGCCTGTATTTTTTTCTATTACTATACAGAAACACAAACTATCCATGATATAATAATTATATCTTAGGAATTTAATCTGTCTTTTAAAAACTGTTGCTTTTGTTAGATATTTGTAGAAAAATATCTGTATTATGATGGTAGGAAAGACATTTTAGCTGGAAAATTGGAATTGTGAGGGTATAGATGATATAAGAAGATTGTTATATGTTTTATAATACACATAAATGCTGTAAACACAGGCCGGACAGATTTGGGCTGTTAATCAGCCTTCTTGTCATAACAGAATTGCTTATTTCTTACTAGTCTGATTTAAAATCTAGTGGGTTTTCTTCTTTTTTTTTGGTGTTTTGCTATGTACAGATAGTATGTGTCATTATTTAGTGTACAAATAATAACTATAATGATATGAGGACACATGGTAAAATACCATCTGAATGTTTGAATGGAAATGTTGCATTTAAACCCACTGACTAAATTGATTATGTTTTTACAAAGAAACATCACTATATGCCAAATTCATATAGATCATTTCTGTTCACTTACGAATTTTTCTATTTTTCGTAATTGTATATGGTGCAATATGTGCATTAATTTGATAGTAAGCAATTCTACTTACATGTAGTGTACTTTTTTTTTTTTTTTTTTTGTATAAACTTTTTTATTATGGATGTTGAATGTTTGGTTTGGGTTGGTACGCTTCCAAAATATATTTAATCTGGTGTGTATGAAATAGACTGTTATGAGTGATTTATGAGTGATAAATATTTGAGACATGCCGGATGGAGACTTGATTCTGCAGAGAGGTCTTGAACTTTCTGACCTTTAAGAATGCATGGAATGTTCTCTTTTCAAAGTCTTTGATGATTGAATGTCTAGTATATTTTTTTAATTAATCATAATTTCATTGTAAAATGCATGTGCATGAGTGTCATAGATCTATGTTCATATAAAAAAAAAAACAATAAAAAGGAAATAGAGTTTGTGTTTTTGTCAAACTGATTTTTTTCAGAAAACAAATCCTGTATTAGCATCTTTTAAAAATATACTCATTTGCATTTATGTTAAAACATTTTTTGGTGTTTCGTAACAGAAATTCCCATTCATGCTGATTTCAGCCCAGTTTGTGTTTGTCACAAGTCAGCAAAAACGGTTAAAGTGTCTTTATCCCACCCTGTCCTTTTCTCTTGCGTTTTGCGTCTGTTTCTGTCCTCCTCTAATGTCGGCCCACCCTTATTTACATACTTTCTCTCTGCTTCGACATGAACAATCATCTACCACACCCTACTGCAAAACCTGATGACTTACTCACGAGCCGCCACATTTACAACATTTCTAAATCATAGACTGTCCTAAAATGTCTATATTCTGAGTAAAAGTATGTATTGATGACATCTGAATCACAACAAAGCCTTTCTTAGTACTGCATGTTTAACATTTTACGAATTTTGACCTCAACATCAAATAGCTCCCGGCAAAATAAAGGGCAGCTATAAAAGCTATGAGCAAATTACAGGGTGCAATACATTCAGTGTTTACATCACACCCACAGCTGAGTGTCACAGACTGTTCTTTTGCTAGTGTTGACTGATGGCAGTTTTTGAAGAAAAAGTGAAGTGATGTCATTAATCCTCCATTCAGGACTTAAACTTAAAGAAGTTTAATGCTGCCACTTGTTGCATGATATGGTGTCACTTATAACAGCTGTTTGGTGATTTTATCCATCACAGTCACATTTCTTAATATCTTTTGATAATAGGCTACATGTAATGGAAATTGTTCATCTAAATGATATATAGGCTGTGCTAGTTTAAACATTATGGTTTTAGGCTGTTAACGCAAAAGTCACATGTTAATAAATGGCTGATGTTATTATGCTGCCTTCTGCAGGAGGACTCCTGTGCTGGCTGGATATTTTGTGCTGGCTTATGCTGACACCTAGTGGTATGGATGCAAACCAAATTAAACCGGTCACTTACCATGCCATTGTCGGGTTAATTTAAAGGGTTAGTTCACCCAAAAATGAAAATTCTATCATTAATTACTCACCCTCATGTCGTTGCAAACCCGTGAGACCTTCGTTCATCTTCAGAACACAAATTAAGATATTTTTGATTAAATCTGAGAGCTCTCTGACCCTATAGACAACAGCAACACAACTGAAATGTTCCCAGACCCAGAAACATAGTAAGGACATCAATAAAACAGTCCATGTGACATCAGTGGCTCAACTTCAATTTTGCGAAGCTACGAGAATACTTTTTGTGCACAAAGAAAACAAAAGTAACATAATTTATTCAACAATTCTTCTCCTGCCATTTTGGAGTACCACAACACATGCGCGGCTTTCCCCAGAACCTAATCAACGAGTATTTGATTATTTGATCAAAAAGTATTCTCCTAGCTTCGACCTAACACACAGACAAACAAGGAGCGTTACACTGGGCCATGTGGCTCGGGAGCAACTGTAACACAATGTTACAATTGCCCCGATGTTGCAGCCATGATCAAATTGTGTATGCTAGCTAGCCACGCCCATATTAGCATAGGTTGCTCATGTTAATTTGATCAATAACCTAGAGATAAAATGTATGTACGTTTAAATTTCTTCTAAAGTTCTTAATTTATGAATAACTGTTCCAACAATGTAAAAAAAAAAAAAGATCAAACAGAAAACACCTAAACATTCACACATGTTCTTTACAGTGACAATTAGCACAGCACCACTGAATTTTGATCTTAGAAGGATTTTTATATCATTTTTTTGTAATGTGTCTTTTATACTTTCGGGGAACATGAAGTGTTTTATGTGTTTGTTGGTATTTCTCACTGTTAAATTAATGAATGAGTAAACTGAGTTGAGCGTGTAGCGTGAACGTGCTGCTTCAGTCTCTCATCTGCATCTGCTCTGCTGGTGAGTCGATGATAAACTCCTTATCTAATGTTTTCATATTGTGTTATTGATTTTATTTGCATATCAGTAATTTTATTCGTTATTGATGCTTCCGTGTGAACTGAATTAGAGCCAAATCATGTTTATTATTGTTATGTATATCTGTTTCCATGACAACAGAGGCAAAGCTAGACCATTAACTACTGCTATCCCTGTTGAAAAAACCAGCATATGCTGGTTAGGTATGTTTTGACGTTGGGATGCTGGTTTAAGCTGGTCCTTTTGCTGGTTTATGCTGGTCATGTGCTGGCAAAGGACCAGCATAAACCAGCAAAAGGACCAGCATAAACCAGCAAAGGACCAGCTTAAACCAGCAAAAGGACCAGCATAAACCAG
>NW_015555819.1:79297-84801 GCF_001515605.1 Sinocyclocheilus anshuiensis
TGCTGGTTTATGCTGGTCCTTTGCTGGTTTAAACTGGTCCTTTACTGGTTTATGCTGGTCCTTTGCTGGTTTAAACTGGTCCTTTACTGGTTTATGCTGGTCCTTTGCTGGTTTAAACTGGTCCTTTACTGGTTTATGCTGGTCCTTTGCTGGTTTAAACTGGTCCTTTACTGGTTTATGCTGGTCCTTTGCCAGCACATGACCAGCATAAACCAGCAAAAGGACCAGCATAAACCAGCAAAGGACCAGCTTAAACCAGCAAAAGGACCAGCATAAACCAGTAAAGGACCAGTTTAAACCAGCAAAAGGACAAGCATAAACCAGTAAAGGACCAGTTTAAACCAGCATCAAAACATACCTAGCCAGCATATGCTGTTTTTTTCAACGGGGATTTGTGCTTTTTAATAAATAAAACACTTTCAGATGACTTCACCTCCATCCAAAACTTTTTGTTGCTTACATGGCTGAATAAATTATGTTGTGATTAAAATACAGTTGCAGTATGATACAGACACAAGGTGGCGCTCAGCATCTTGCCATTAACATTACACAGTAAACACACACAAAACAGTGTTTTTGGGTCCGTATTAGAGTAAAATAGATAGAAAGTGTTATGTTATTGCAGCATAAAAGCAAACTTCAAAATATCATTAATACATTCAATGTATTTATTTACCTTGTTGCACATTTTAATTCTTTTGCTGTAGGATTCTCCAGAAACGTTGCTGCAGTCAGAGATGTGCTGCTGAAAAGTGTTTAAAGGGGTCATATGATGCGATTTCAAGTTTTCCTTTCTCTTTGGAGTGTTACAAGCTCTTGGTGCATAAAGAAGATCTGTAAAGTTGCAAAGACTAAAGTCTCAAATCAAAAGAGATATTCTTTATAAAAGTTAAGAGTCAAACACGCCTACCTAAAACGGCTCGTTCTAACACGCCCCCACATGTCTACATCACTATGTGGGAAGATTTGCATAACGCCACCCAAATGTTCACGCAAAGAAAGAAGGCGTAACTTTGATTCTCGCTGTAGTTTTGTTGTTTCCGCCACCATGTCGTAAAGACGCTGTGTGCTTCGTTGTAAAAGTGAAACTACTTTGTTTGGCCTTCCAAAAGAGGACGATATCTGCTTCGTCATGCCTGGAGCTGATCCGTGCTGGTCGCTGAGGAAATACTACAACTTTGCGCTGTGGATCGCCAGATTGGCTTTCACCGTGGACGAAGCGGAGTCCAGCCCGGAGTCGTCACATGTCCTTCTGGATGTTCCTTCATCGAAATCGCCAGCCGCGCCGTTCTCAAGCCCACCCGCCCGCCTCTGCTCACTCAAACCCTCCGGCCGTTCCTGACGCTAGCCCCCGGCCTCTGCTCACTGTAGGCCGCGGTGTGTGACTGCTAAGGGTTAATTATTCTCATCAGAGAGCAGGTAAGTGTAGTGGGAGAAAAGTATTTCACTACAGCAGTGGATTTCAATCCTGAGTGTGTCAGATAAGAGACACATACAATCGGACCAGGATTGAAAAACACTGCACTGAAGGATGGAAAAATACTAAAAGTAAGAGTTGTATAATACAGGTAAGTGTTGTATAGTTTCCATCTCATCCATGCTTTTTCCATCTCAGTTTTAAAGTTTTTATGAATACTATGAACACAGTGTTTTTCGCCTACTATATAGTAGGGAAGGAGACACGAACACATTTACACAGACCCCACAACTTTATTAAAATATATACAGAACCAAAATCCCTATGACTGTATATGAAATGTTATAAAACATTTTGCATAAAAGTATAAAGAATTGTGCATACATAATCGTACAGGTGTAGATAAACAAAAACAAAGGAAACAGTGAGAGTAACAAGAAATCATTGGGCTAAAAGTAACTTAAAAGTGCAAAAAAGAACAGGAGTGTGTCTCAGATATCATCCTCAGTGACCAGGCAGTAAAAATCAGTGCGTGCGGCGTAGTTCCTCGAGCCGAGGTCAGACACGTCTATCTCTGGTTCAGCCGTCACACCTGGATCTGCAGGAAGCACAGGAGCTCTGGAGGGAAGGGTCTTGTAGATGGGCAAATGGAAACCTGTGAAGGAAACACATTTCATATTTACAATTAAATGTTATAATTTATAGGTAAACTTGAAAATACGCAATTTCCTGCAGCTGCTGGTATTTATAGGGCCAAAAAATAAGATGAAATTCTGATAGCTTGTAATGTAAATTTTCGTCATTGCACTCGTGTTGTCACGATGCACACACACGAGGAACGAGGAGACGCTGGAGAATACTTTACCAAGACTTTATTTTCAGGAACCAAGGGAGACGAACTCAGGTTTCAACATTTTTTTAAATAAATTGTTTGCAACTACTTAAAAAAATGTAGTATAATTTTTTTAGTGTAAACGCGCGTCAAAGACTGACAGAAGAGAAGAAATTGTTGAATAAAGTCGTTAATTTTGTTTTGGCAGCGGCTATTTGCACTTTAAATAGCAACAGAGGCTATTTATACTAAGTGCAAATAGCAATACAGTAGATGCTATTTACTCTAAGTGCAAATAGCTATAGATTCTATTTACACTATGTTAAAATAGCATGATTTTCTGCTATTTATACAACTTATTGCAAATAGTGGCAATTATTTGCACCTTTAGTATTGTAGTACATTATAAAGCAGTATGCAGTAATAATGTATTGAGTGTAAATGATCATTTTAATTCAAAATATTAAACGGATGCCACCTTATTGGGACAATAAAGCCCTCCCTACACCTACCCTAACCCTACCTGATACTGCATTTTCACCTTTTTGATTATTTCCTTCATTTTTATTGAAAATAATTGCCTTTCCGATGTGATATGAGATTTGAAAAGGGAGAAAAAATGTTCGGCAAAAGGTGGGTTCAAACCCGGGTCGATCGCGTCAAAAAGACTACAGTACGCGCTTTACCAACTATGCCACTGAAGCTGATGCTCAATGGCCCTCTTTTGTAGTGTTGGCTAGCCCAATCACACGTTGGTGGGCGGAGTTAGTGTAAATAGCCTCTGCCAACAAGACGGGCTATTTGTACTACTCCGTTTTGTTTTCTTTGCGCACAAAAAGTATTCTTGTAGCTTCATAACATTAAGGTTGAATCACTGATGTCACATGGACTATTTTAATGATGTCCTTGCTACCTTTCTGGGTCTTGAACTTATCAGTTGCATTGCTGTCTATGGAAGGTCAGAAAGCTCTCGAATTTCATCAAAAATATCTTAATTTGTGTTCTGAAGATGAACGAAGGTCTTACAGGTTTGGAACAACATGAGGGTGAGTAATTAATGACAGAATTTTCATTTTTGGGTGAACTGTCACTTTAAAGGAAGCGTAATCCAGATCAAATGTCGCTGTTGGAATGAAACTGAATGAAGATAAACTGAAGAAACACATTTCGTACCCAGGTCTCCTGCGGGATCGGGGTCCGGTCTGCAGTCCAGGTAATCAGGCTGCTGCGTGAGCATGGGATCTTTATCGCCCTGCAGCAGAGTCTGCGGATCGCCGGCAGATTCCCTGTGAAACGTCACCTTAAGCGGCATCGCCAGTGCCAGCTCCTTCCAGAAGCCTGAAGAAGGGGTCTGTGGGAAGGGAATGAGAATGATTAGGCTTGTTTAACCCCAAATCTCTCGGATGTATTGAGCACTGCGAGGGTCTGACCATGGAGTGTGCGCCCCAGGTGAGGGTCGTGATTCGGGGCTGGTGTTGTCTCAGCTGATGACTGATGTCCTGGCTCATTTGCTTCTGCTGCGACTGAAATATGATGAAGATGGGCTTCCTCGACAGCTCCATCAAGTGCCACAAACCCTGTCTGAACATGAAACAGCATCTAACATTAACGCTCATATGTTTCTTAAAAACGATGAAAATATATTTTTAAAACATCTAAGAAGAAAATGTAATAATAATGTAGGGTGGGACCTAATTTTACTCTCTCAAATTTGATTTGATCATAAGAGTGTGAGAACATGTTAGGTCACTATTATTGGTTAATATTATTCTTCCCGCCCACATGGCTTTGGTTAAATCAACGGAAGAGAAAAGTTGTTTCAGAGTCAGAGAAAGTTTTTATATTTTGTTAAAAGCTTGTTTCATAATGAAATGATCGTGAAAGATTTTCACCGCAAAACATATTTCTTTACACTAATCATGCACAATAAGATATTTATTAATTCAAAAAAGAATACAATAATACATGTATTCATTAAAAAAGGGAAAAAGAAATTAAAAAGGATGCATTTGAATGTTATTTACTACTTTGATTTGAAAATAAATTCATTAAATTCATCAAAAAGGAATCCTGGAATAAATGTATCACAGGTTCCACAAAAATATGAAGCATATGAAACTATTTTCAAATGAATTATGAATTATGCAATGTGAAATATACATAAGATGACATATTTATTAATTAAGAAAGGAATACAGATTACAATTAATTTAGATCTCTTGCTATTTATACTTTTAATGTTTTGTCAGTACATATAAATCAACAACACATTGTAAAATGTGTCTTTTTAGTTATGGCCACTGAAGCTAAGTACTATATATATATATATATATAAGCAGGGTGGAGTGGGAGATAGTATAAACAACGTGAAGTAATGCAAATACACTGTAGATGTTACCTAAAGTTGGTTGTGCACCACTCCTGCTCCAGGTATGACTGAGAGAGAACAACAATCAGCCGGCGACAGCGACTAATGTTCATCAGCAGCTCTGCAGACGGCTCTGAAGATGACACACACATAATATAAATCATCTGCTTTCAAATTTTCTACAGGTTTATTCCTTTATACTCTCTAATAGGGGGAAGTGGTGGCCTAATGGTTAGAGAGTCGGACTCATAACCCAAAGGTTGTAGGCTCGAGTCTCGTACCGGCAGGGATTGTAGGTGGGGGGAGTGAATGTACAGTACTCTCTCCCACCTTCAATACCATGACTGAGGTGCCCTTGAACAAGGCACCGAACCCCCAACTGCTCCCCGGGCGCCGTATATAACTTTCTTCTTTCGGACGAATCCAGTCGGAGTTATATTAAAAATGGTCTTTGATCTTTCAAGCTGTTTAATGGCACTCAGCGGGTGTTGCATTGCTTCATTCCAAAAGAAGTTAAATAAAAAGCGCTCCTCCATTAAAAAAAAAGTGTCTCACACGGCTCTGGGGGGTGAACAAAGGCGTCCTGTAGTGAATCGATGCGTTTTTGTAAGAAAAATATCCATATTCAAAACGTAATAATCACTTATATGTAGCTTGCGCCAACAGTCCTACACGGAAGCAGTTCCGGGCTGATGACATATGAGTTCAGCGTTGCGCATGCGCCGGTGAGTCTCGTGCAAACCAACATTTGTTAACAGGAGCAAAGGAAGCAAAGTTTCCTTACTTTAGCAAAGGAAAACCAGTCTCCTCTTGGCTTATATCGAAATCCTCTGACATTCTTCTTTACAAATCCTCGTTTTGTACTTCTAATTCTTGACTGTTGTTTT
>NW_015555819.1:85694-116206 GCF_001515605.1 Sinocyclocheilus anshuiensis
GTCTTTGATCTTTCAAGCTGTTTAATGCCACTCAGCGGGTGTTGCATGCATCAGTCCAAAAGAAGTTAAATAAAAAGCGCTCCTCCATTAAAAAAAAAGTGTCTCACACGGCTCTGGGGGGTGAACAAAGGCGTCCTGTAGTGAATCGATGCGTTTTTGTAAGAAAAATATCCATATTCAAAACGTAATAATCACTTATATGTAGCTTGCGCCAACAGTCCTACACGGAAGCAGTTCCGGGCTGATGACATATGAGTTCAGCGTTGCGCATGCGCCGGTGAGTCTCGTGCAAACCAACATTTGTTAACAGGAGCAAAGGAAGCAAAGTTTCCTTACTTTAGCAAAGGAAAACCTGTCTCCTCTTGGCTTATATCGAAATCCTCTGACATTCTTCTTTACAAATCCTCGTTCTGTACTTCTAATAAGTGACCGCTGTTTTGTTTTGATCTCTCCGCTGTGTTTCCGTGTGCGTCACTTCTGAGCGGCGCATGCGCAAAGCCAACCTCATACGTCATTCCCCCGGAACTGCTTCTGTTTACAACAGTGTGTGCAAGCTAGATTAAAGTGATTATTACGTTTTGAATATGGATATTTTTCTTACAAAAACGCATCGATTCGCTACAGGAGCCCTTTGTTCACCTCCCGGAGCCGTGTGAGACACTTTTTTTAACGGATGGGCGCTTTTTATTTAACTTCTTTTGGACTGATGCATGCAACACCCGCTGAGTGGCATTAAACAGCTTGAAAGATCTAGGATGACTTGAGGGTGAGTAATTTGTGGGCTAATGTTCATTTTTGGGTGAACTAACCCTTTAATATATACCTTTATGCATGTATATTATGCACTGTTTATTTAAGATTTCATTCGTGAGATTTACCAGCTCCAGGAAGGATGTTTGTGTCGTTGAGCAGCAGTTTATGACTGTACTTGTTCTCCAAATGAGGTTTCAAGATGAAGTTGACAAATTTCCTGTCATTCTCATTGCTGACATATGAGATGTAGGCGTCACACATTTTGCCATCTGAGAAACAGCAAAAAATCATCATGAAATGCAATATGATACCACAGATGATAAAGGGCTTTAACATACAGAATGCAGACTAACCATTGAGCTCATACTCTCCATAAATGTTCCTATACCACAGTTTAAAGTTGAGTCGGCACTTGGAATAGACCACCGCTGCCAGAGCGAGCACAAGCAGCAGGACCACTGACGCCACCACTGCCCCGGTGTGACTTGGGGATTCTGTGCATAAAAGATGGGATAAACCTTATTTTCAAGTACACAGAAAGAATCTGAATATAATTTACACTTTATATTAAAATTTTAGAGCATTTGTAAGGATAAATGGATGAAGAATATGAGAATGCATTGTATAATATTGAAGTAGGCGATATTAAAAGACTAAAGTAAATCATTTGTTTCTTACTGTATTCCTTTACGATGAATTGCGCTGTGCTGTTCCTCACCACGCAGAAATACACACCAAAATCAGCCTGATCTGTCAGGGTCAGTGTTAATTCACTGCTCTTAATGATGTGACCCTCATCAGGGTACCTGCCAAGTGTTTACATTTATTAGAGTGAGGAATATTGAACAATATTTTGACTTAAACTAGTTAATTTGTGCTTTGAAATGAAGCACATTTTTCAAGCATTAGTATCGACTGTGTTCAAAATAGCATACTAGCATGCTACTCATAGTATTTCCCTAGAAAGTGTACTACACAGAGTATGCAAATTGTATGCATTCAGAGAAAACTGATGATGTACAATGCCAAAATATGCTATATACAACAAGAGTACACTGTTAGGTGCATACAGTATGTCCCACAATGCAATCTGCTTGACTTAAAAAAAATACCTACATCTGTAATGAATTTCTGAAATTACATTTGTAATTACACTGTTGATCCATCTCGCACACCTTAACCCACCCTTAAACCTACCCATACCACCAAACCTGTCCCTAACTTTACCCATATCACACCACACAAATGCAATATGAACACAATAAGTACGTTGTACTTAATTTTAAATGTAACTACATAGTAGTTACATAAAAAAATATATATATATAAAGTGGGACCACTGATTATTTAATTAAATGGCGAAAAGAAACTCCTTTACAGAAAATTTGGTTAAAAATGAATTTAAAACAAGCCATTTTTTTTAATTTCCAACAAACATGGGTGCCTTCTGCTGAAATAAATGAGAAGAAAACAATCTCACAATCTAAACTTTTTTCCTCGCAGTGCTTGATTTTATACAGTATATTACAATTCAGACGTTGTTTCTCACAATTCTAAGAAAAAATTTGTGAGATATAAACTAGAATTATGAGAAATAAACTCAAAATTGTGAAATTTTAACTTTTAACTCCCAAAAACTTTAAATTGCGAGATATTAACTCTGAATCCTGACTTTTTTTCTTTCTTGAGTTTACATCTCACAATTCTGACTTTGTATCTTGCAATTCAAACTTTTTTGTTCTCAAAATTGCATGATGAAATCGCAAATCTGACTTTTTTGAGTTTGTCTCGCAATTCAGAAATAAAAAAAAATCGCAAAAACAAAAATGTAATTGTGACTTTTTCTTACAATTCCGATTTTTTTTCTTGCAATTGCTAGTTTATATCTTGCAATTCTGTGTTCATATTTTGTAATTCTCAAAATTGCAAAAAAGTAATAATTGTAAGATATAAACTTAGAAATCTGAGAAAAAAGTCGCAATTACCTTTTTTTAATTTTTAAATTTTTATTCTCTGACGCAACCAGGCTGCCATAGTTTACTGCACAGTATGCAGTACGCTAGTATTTAGAACACACCCATAGTGATTAATTTCACACTAAAGTTACTAAATCTCTTTCATATGTTTTCACTTCAATATTTCTTCAACCGATACACTGCCTGTATTCAGTATTTGGCACTGTATTGTATCATATACCCACCAGTCTTTTACATTTTCAGAGTAGGTGAGGTTGGTAAGCGGTGTGCCATCTTTTATCCACTCCAGGAGGTCTTTGCAGTCTGAATCGGTGCGGTTTAAACCTATGGAGGCTGTGCAGGTGAGGACCACGCTGTGGCCAAACGTCGCCGAAACCGATTGAGTTTGATCATGCTTGAACTCTGGAACGCTGCTACAAAGCGGATCTTTGTTTTGAGTGGAGGGGGACAAGAAATAAGTGAGTATCAGTGTGTTACAATGGATAAAACTTCACTCTGTGCCAAGTAAACTGCTAGATTCTTTATACAGGTAGATGTGCACACATGAATGGCGCTCAGCTAAAAACAATGACTTCTTTATTTGGCGTAACCTTGCTTGAGTCTTGTGGAGGATATCTAATCTCAGGAGAGATGAGTGAAACCCACAGGTGAGGCTGTTTCTCATCAGCACTGCTTCATATTTCCATGTTTGAGAAACATTTCTACATCTGCCAACATGGATATGGTATTTTATGCTATAAAATGGAAATGGGTTCATAAAAAGTTAATTTAATGGTCATTCATTATGAAGGTTCATTTGAAAGCTTGGCTGGTGACGTGTCCATCAAAGAGTCCATTAATAGACATCACTGCCAACATAAATATTGTACATGTAGATTCCCGGGAACATGGTTGGGAAACTCCAATATGGGCAGAGTTTGGAAGTAGGTCCATAAATCCTTCAACCAACAAACTTTGGGACTGCTTGTATTGGTCATACGCAAGATAATCAGGTCAGGACAGTCAGTTTGACCTTTGACAAACACTGTACACATGATCTCTGAGGATTTGAGGTAAGACAGTTGTTAATTTGTTTCTATGTGATGTGATAGAAAACACCTTTCCAAGAAAAGGGAAAAGGGAAGTGAGGGAAGAAATAGCCCAGACCCTAATGAGCGGTTTAATAACAAATCCAGTGACCCCCACAGGTCAGCTGTGGCATAAATGATGAGCAGCACGTGATCAAATGTGATTTCGAATTCATATGTAACAGTAGGGCTGAGATATAACCTTAAAGTATACTTATACCATATACTGTAGGCCTACTTATATTTTTATGTGTACACTAGAGTATCGCTACAGTGCATGAAGTAAATTTCATCATCAGAATAGAACTTGGGTACTGTACATGGCAAAGCTAGATTTTTCTAACCATGCATACTCTGTGTGGCTCACACAACACTTTGAAATTTTTGTCGCTAATAAATTAGTCCACAAGATGGCGACACTGGTCCAAGCCATTTTTTTCACAGTCGAAAAAGAAAAGGAAGAGGCCGAACAACAACAAACTACTGGAGATACAACAAAAATAGACACCCGTGTTATTTGTTTTTGGGGGGCGGGGCGGGGTTCAGAGATAAATGCAACGAGTACAAAGTATTTTTATCGCTCATAACATTGCAAGAGAAATAACGCAAACATTGAACAAGGAAACTATCTAGTGCATGTGTTGAGCACTTGTGTTTGCACACGCTATTAAACATATATTTACTACTATTTTATTAAACCATAAGTACAATTTGAAAGGTTAGGTGTTTAGTGTTATGTAATCGCTAAGCATTTGCGTAAAAACTGAAGTATACCTTGGCTAAAATGCCAACAGTTTGCCGCTTGAGTCCTCAGGTTTAGTAGAATGGATTTACAATATCCAGTATGTTATCAGTAATTGGGTAATTTAAAAAAATTTTTTTATCAGTATTGGTCAATATCAGGTATGTAATTGTACGCACTTGACATTTAGAATACCTTTGCCATCATCTACTGTTTAATTAAAGTTTTAATTTTAACTTTAATTTATAACTTTAAGATAATTGAAAAACTATTTAATGTGCGATCACATTACAGAAATTTCGCTGAAATTTTGCAGACAAAAAAGGTCCATTGTCTATAATATATTGACCGTGCCTTTTTCATAATGTACATTATAATACTGTGATGACTATCAAGTTTACATTTTAGTTTATGTGTTTTATTTTAAATTCATTTAGACAAAATAGTATAGAATTTTAATATTTTTCATTTATCGGTTATCGGTCATAAGATTATCGGTGCTGCATCCCAGTTTTCTAGTATACTAGGTTTAGTAGGTTAAGTATGTAGAGTGTGCTTGCAATATCCCAGCCCAGCATTTGCGTACTTGTGTAAAGTCATGTTTTTCAGTCATGATTTAGTGGGCAATCTATGATGTAAAGTCAGATTAACTGTATATCCATTATAAAATGTTTACACCTTCAACCAGTTCTTAAAGCTGACATTTAACAGCTCATATCTTCGATATCCAGATAGATATAAAGTATCCAAGCATGAAACTGAAAGTACAGAACTAAATTTGCATGTATTCAAAGCAAGTAGGAAGAAACAATAGCAAGTATTTCCTGTAACTCAACTGGCAGAGCACAGTGCTGGGAATGTCAAAGATTCAATTCCCAGGCAATGAACATAGTGATCAATTAATATCTAGAAAATAGTGTATTGTAAGTGCCTTTGGACAAATATGTCAGCTAAACTAATAATGTCAATACCAAGGATTCATAGGCAGGAAAAGACTGGCAGAAGAAGGAAAACAATGTTATGAAAGCAAATATTGACCAAAGCAGAACATACTCTTGTTCCAGAACAAGTTTACACTGCATTGCTCACTTTACGGCCCCTTTTACCAATGTAGGTCAGTCACATGATGGATCACAGATGCTTTACATATGCAAAAAATGGCAACATGTGAAAGCTCATATAGGCGGAAGAGCGATATGTGTATCATCATGACAACAGGTTTGACAAATGCTTTATGCTGTATGAATGCATTTGATAGGATTTTACAGTATTACTATATAACCTATCCCATGGGTTATAACACTAGTCACAACTGTTTAAGGGTAATTACAACTATTTTTAATATCTTTGATCTGTCAGCACTGAATAGTCACTATTGCACCAGATCTTTTCACTGTGTAATATTTATGTAAGATCATTGTTCTGCACTGCAGCAAGTAACTTCATTCAATCATTAATCAGGAGCAGCTGAGCTAAACAGGCAGTTACCAGGTACAAAGTTCCCATTACAGGTTGAGAGGGTTTTATCCTGGTAGACAAACAAGGTACTAAATTAATGCTTGCATGGATGAGATGAACAATATTAACCGGAAAAACAGCTTCAATGTAAGGGGTCATCAGGCCATCATCATATATTTGTTATGTAAACATGTGAAACGTGATACATAAAGGCTGAACCATGTTCTTAAAAGAGGAGTTTTCAAGTGTTCAAACAGGGTTGTCACATGTTTTAAATAATCACTTAAAATTCATTACAATATTTGAGATTTTTGTACATTTGTATTGTACTGTTTCAGGATTTTTTGTCTGTTTCACTTTTAAATTTCCCTTAAAAAAAAACTATAAATGGCAGATTCCATTGTCACAACTTATCCACAGTGTGTGACAACATGTCCCACAAAAGGTCAATGTAGGCTATTAAATGAACCGTATCTTTTTACAGAGGCAATAGCCGTAAAAATAAAAACACAATTTTGTAGAAAACGCTTTATAGTTTGTCTACACGGAAATTGAAAAACAATAATATTCACTATAGTAAAAGTGGTGACAACTAGCCCGCGCTCCCTTAAATATCACCAGAAGATGATAGATAGATAGATAGATAGATAGATAGATAGATAGATAGATAGATAGAGACTTACCCGCAGACTGAGTAAACGCGAGACATGTCAGATAGAGAATCAAAAGACAACGCCACATCGCAGCCCTCTCCTAAATCCTTTCATTCGAGTAAAACAGCTCGTGTGATTAAGTTAACAAACTCAAACAGAGACTGGAGGTGACATGTCTCGCTGACCAGCTGCATGTAAACGCGGAAGGTTAAACTGAGTCTATCGCCTAGAATCACTGTACTGGGAATACAGGGTCACGTGGTCCGGTTTACCTGAGCTCTTCTCTGAACAGGTACGCAGGCGTTCACATAAGACGCGGTCTCGTGTGAAATACAGCTGGACGGGGCGCTGTGAGATGAGCACCAGGATGTCGAGACGCGTTTTTTAAAGCTTTAACTATGCTATTTTTAACTGACACGATTGGTGCGCGACGCGGCAGCAAATGTGAAACGCTACATAACGTTCAAAAACGCCTGTCTGACGCATGTGTACATTACCAGTAACTAAAAATAGCGCAGACGGAACGCAAGAAGTTAGGCGCTTCGAATGAAGAATCGACAGATATTGTGGTCTGTGAGGATGTCTAACAAGAGAAAGCAGTCAGTTAACATTGCCTAAGTTTGTGGACAAAAATGGTGACCAGTAGCGTCTAAATATTCACTTGTATAGAACTATGAATCCGATTTCAAAGTTAATGTTATTTGTCAACTGCACAATTAATTGAGGAAATATCATATTAAACAGCGCTAGTCTTTTATCTCAGCGGGAATCTGAATGAACTCGAGAACCGGATCAGCCCGGTTCAGTGAATCACTTGTGAACTGGATCAGCTGGAAAAGATCCGACTCAAAAGAATGAGTAAATAGAGGGCTGGGCAAAAAAAAAATCGATTTTTCGATATATCGTTTTTTAAAATGTGGTCGATTCAATATCGATTCTCGAAGGCCACGAATCGATTTTTTTTTTTTTTCAATATTTATTTCCGCAAACATTGAACAAGATTTACGTTAATCTTATTACTAGTCTAATCCACTAGATGTCACCCCCTTATTTGCCTTGCGCTATGTTACAACGGAGAGTCCGTCATTCATTCATTGCTTAAAATGGCGGATTCAGGTTAGGCTTGGCGCGATAGACGGTGCTGACGGTGATACCGGTGTTAAGCCGCAACACCGGTTACGTCACTTGCCCACCGCGGCACCGACCCCCACCGTCGTTTTGATTTTTTATAGTAATAAAAATCATTTAGTTCAGTAAAAGAACAGACACTACAATTAAAAACGGAACGCGGCTGCACAATGCAGCGTGCCGAACGACAGTCGCATCACAGTTCAGATTTCATTTCTCCAGTGAGGAGAGTGAGTCGAGCTGACTGACAAGAAGAGTGGGGTGACTGGAACTAAAGCGGTGCGAAAGGCCCTTATGTCATCCATTTAGCTGTCTGAAGGAGATGTAAACAGGCAGGTCGAAGGCATGGCGAGGGGGCGCAGCGTGGAGTTCCCTAGAAGGGGAACGTCTCGGGTTACGCATGTAACCATGGTTCCCCGAGAGGGACCGAGACCTACGGGGCACAATGGGGAACGAAATCCAACCATGCTGTGCCGAGGCACATGCCTGTCCACCTGGTGGGAGAGCACCAAGGAAGCGACAGACATACACCAAGCCTTTCCTCAGAAAGCGGCCATGCCACTGACGCCACGGGCCGCTCACACAACTTGGCATAAATGGGGAACCCGATTAGATCAAGGGGAACGTCCCACCCAAGTTAAGAGCACAACTATGACGTCATGGGCCAGGTGGACCAATAGATTGGCGTTGTTTCACACGTGCTTCAGACACCGGTCATGCAGGCTGCATTCCCCAAAGCATCTCGTTCCCTCTCGGGGAACCATGGTTATATGCATAGCCCGAGACGTTTTTCTTGACTGTTAAGTCTCAGTTGGTGTTTTAAAGATGCTTTCTTTGGATTATTTGAATACTCAAAAGAGAATATGGGGAAATATTACATCATTAATTTGTATTTGTTGTTGGCTAAATTTCACATTCACAAACAAAATTTTGCTGGCTCTAAACTTCTTTTTTCTTTATTCAAAGTGGACTTGGACAAGTGGAAACTATCCAAAGATATGTTCACTTGAAAGCATTGAAAACTGTATCTTTATATTCGTCCTTGAGATGTAATTGTGGGCTATATTAAGTTTAAGTTTTTTATCCTGGCAACAAGTCTGTATGCCTATGTATCTTCTATTTTTCTCTTTCTTTTATGTTGTCTTTGTTTATAATTGTATTGTTTTAATGGTTTGATGTCTGTACTGTTTAGTAAAAAAAAAAGTCGCAGTTGGTTCATTGAGTTCAGTCCGGATGTATTTGATTCCTGAATGAATCACGTGTGAATAGCATTTTAAAAAAGATCAGGGTCCAAAGAATGATTTGTTCGTTTGTTCATCCGACATGAAGTAGGTTCGGGCGGATGTTCAGTGATTAATAGCTAAAGTTTTGGTCTGTTTTTTAACACAAAACTATCATATGGATTCAGAATAGTTCATTAGTCATATGTGCCACTTTTATGATACTTTAACAGGACTCATCATAAATTCACTTTTGGTGCTTCATGGAAAAAAGCAAGCTATGACACAAGGGTGAGAAAATGTTATTATATATTAATTTCAGGGTGAACTAGTAGTTTACCAGACCAAACATTCAAGAAAATTCTTTTGTGAAGTTAATTGACTTTTTTTATGGGGAAATCTCTGCAAACGCTTGTACAGACTGATTATTCCCATCACAGGCGGTGTATTGTTTCCAAGCTGCGGATCAGAAAGGACCTGAATGACCTGCTGAACAAGATAAAGGTGGCCTTCAGGTCTGGGAAGACTGAGGGACTGAATGCACGCGATGCTGAAGAAGATGCATTGTGATGAAAAACGCTGCAGGGGATGAACTGTAGTACAAGCTTCAACAGAACAATGTGAAGCACGACAGGAGGAACCGACACTGCCGAAAACAGCCTGGTAACCTTTATAGCCAACAGCAAACACAAACAGACTGCAAGTTAAATACAGTAAAAAAATATACATGCAATATATATATATATATATTATAAAGACTGGAGATAATTTATATATCAAGTTGTTTATTTTGCTGCACTGTAAATCATATAGAGTCAAGAAACAACTGAAGATCATGTTCTTGTGAATGAATCATGTCCATTACTTGAGAGTTTTTGTAGACAAAATATGGCAAGAAATTATTTTTTTCAAACATTATTCTTTTCTCAGCATATACACAGATATATCCATAAATAAGTATTTCTACCTTCAAGAAATAATATATTAACTCACATTTCATTCCACTAAAAATTACAACTAAAACATTTTACAGATTTCCTTTTTTCCCCTCTTTTTTTTCCATAAGCCATTCGTGTTTAAACAGTATGCAATAAGAGTCATAAAGAAAAAGTGGAGAATAGACGTCTTGAGACACACACTTCTCAACTTGTGGCATTGGACATTTCTTTAAAATTCAACACATCAAATGTGTTCGGTTTTACATTATAATTAATAATAGAGCAAAAACAATGTGGTGTCTTTTTTCAATTGCTGCTGCTGTACAAAACAGTGTGGCACTAATTTCTATATAAAATGACTCTTCTCATGACAGCTAGGCTGAAAATTCAATCACATTGGCCAAGTTATACATAAAAACATTTGGGTAATCCTTTATAATTACTTTCATGACTATAATAAGTCCATAACAGACAGTATTAAATAAGCATATAATGTTTAACAGAATGTTAATTCATAAGGCCCATTAGTGGCATTTCATAATCATCTTAGAAGTAAAGTGATTCAGAAATCAATTCAGCTTATAAATTAAACATAATATGCAGTTGATTATTGTATTGTTATTTCATAATTGCCATTATTTCAATATTGCACTTCCTACATTGGGTATTGAACTGCTGGTCTGTTAACTATTATATGCCATTTGTCATTAATAAAAGTTATTATAAAGTGATTCCCACACTGGATCGGTTTATTTTAGTGTCTATTTTCAAATAGCCATGTACTGGTGGATAATATATATGGCATTGAAATTTTGGTTTGGTGGGAGACGAAGAGAGAATAACAAAACATATAGAAACACTGTCCTAGACAAACACTTTCACGACTTTCTGACAACTACAATTAATAAACTAAAGCCTTTGAAGAGATTTTGAAATGAAAACTCAATTCAACCCACTTAATTTTTTCCTTCACCAACATTTCTGACCAGCAGTACCTCATCGACACATTTTTTCCCCTGCAAAAAGCATTAAAATATTTATATTTCAAATTACAGTCCCTTTTTATAATGAATCATTAAGAATAAAAACATACAAAAATGTGATTTGACAGTATCTGACACAATCATATTCCTTTAAAAACTGTATAAATATGAAAACATTTAAACTCAATTCCACATCAGCTCATCATCCAGTAGAAGAGTTTTGCACCAAATATATGAGAGATCATATCCAGCTCTGGCTTGGGTTTCTGCACCTCTTGGCACACGTCCTGTCAGATTTAGTCTGTACGTCAAGTAATGGATATTTCGATGGCTGTTGAATGCCTATTTTGTTGTATCTAGTGGTTGGACTTGCAGAGCAGTGGGTCACAGTGAGGCGTCAGATATTGCACTAGATAATGACTGATAGCTTGTGTATTTTCCTCATGCCAAAGCTGAAATCATCACACGTTCAGTAGATGTGAGGCCGCGTTGATCTCTGTGGCTCGTGCTGTCGTCCATCTTCAGGTCACCTCGGTGAGGGTCTCTTGTAGTGTCCTCTGTGCCAGTGTAATAATGGCAATGTCAAACATTCCTTGATGTGCTCCAGTTCAGCCTGCATACGATCTCTCTTCAGTGCCAGGTTGTGCTTCTGTGCCAATAGGTCCTAGTTATGGGAAAAGTTGGAAAACATGCATTGTTTAAACAATATTTACTCAAAGTTCACAAAATAACCCATTGACAATTGGTAGATTTCAAAGCTGACACAAGGGGGAGCTAATGCTGCTGTGAATGTGATTGTCAACAAAGTTTCCCGTTCAACGAAGTACAGTAACTGGCTGCTTAACCACAATACGACGGATCATTGGAGAAATTAAAGCTGCAGTCCGTCAGTTTTGCCTCTTTGTCGCCATCTCTGTTTGAAATCTGCAATTGCAGCTGTTTGCGGAATTATCTTCCTTGCGCGGGTTGTGCGTTTAGCGCGGATGAATCTAATGTTTTGAGGAGCATGTGTGGATACTGTACTTAGGAATCACAGATTCTAGCCTACGTCTTGGAATATATGACCCAAATAAGAATTGTCACTGGATATTGTCATCTGAACGAGTAACAAGTCTGCCACTTTTGTTCTGACCAACTGAGGAAAAAAGCATTACAATAAATTGCGCTACCAATTGTGATGAAATCTTAACGATCACTTAGCTCATATCACATTAAACCATGCAAATTATTATTATTGTTATACTTTGTTCTCAAACTGTTAATGTTAACAACATCAGCATTGCGTCTACGTAGTGTGTATTATAGCGTTACATGTACATACAGTCTAATATCTAATTGTCATACCATTCGAATTTCATATAAGGAAATTATTTTAATCCAAAAAGCTAATTATTCGTCCTTCGAACTGGTTCTCTTTAAAATACAAAAACTTGTGTAATCTCATGTAGGCTATCTGTAATCAGAAGCACATTTAAAACTGGAATATAATTTCATTTCAGTCACATGTGTTTCATAAACACATAATCCTTTCTGGATTACAATCCGCCATCAAAATGATACATTTAATTATTCCAGCTGCTGTGAGAAAAGGCTGATCCGCCACCTGCAGATATAGCTTACTAGCCGGGAAGCCTTTTTTATGTTTACAGACGTGACGTAATGACGCGACAGCATGCTCGAATTTCCCGCGAATTCCTACCCGTACCACTCAAATTAGAAAACATTATTATTAGCTAACCGTTGTGAATCGGGCTAAAGTAAGGCGATAGTTTTGACTACTGGCTGGTTATGTACTTAATTTTTAACCAAAAAAAGTTACGGACTGCAGCTTTAAGTAGCTAATTATGATTGTTTCTAAAAACAGTAGTAACTTTGTCGCAGTCAGTCGTTCAACTTTATAGAAATGTCGTTAATCATGACAACTTCGGCTAAGTTTGAGATTTAATTATAAAGTCAGATATTGCTGTAAATAACGAACATGTCATGTGAGGACCATTTTGCTACTTTTTGTTCTCGGTTGTTTTGCTTTATTTTCAGATGTTTGATTTAATATATGTGTAAAAAACTATGATGAGGACAAATCATTTGTAGTAAAGCATTTTTTTTATTTTAATTTAAATCAATACTCAAGTTGTTTCACATGTTCCTGCACAGCATTTAACATTTTTTATAAATGAGCAAATATTCAGAAAGATGCTGAATGTTGTTAATATTATAAATTATATAATAATGAATACATCAAATATAAATCTAATAAAATTATATATATACACGTACATATCTATCTATCTATCTATCTATCGCTATATATATATATCTATCTCTCTCTCTCTCTCTATATATATATATATATTGAATTACTGGGACACAGAAAGTTTCCTTATAAATCACTTCACTTTCACATTGTAATACCTATGTCATACCCATGTCATTATACAAATTTGTGTCCTCATAAACCACTCAAACCAGTGCACACACACAATGCCCAACGCCAAATCTATACAATGGAAGACAATTTAAAACCATTAAAATGCTCAATGGAACAGCCACAAGATGTAAACAATGTGTGTGAAGAAATGCTTACTAACCTTTTCAGTGTAAAAATAATAAACGATGAAACATACAAATATAATAATCTTTAAAAGAAATAAAACAATAGAAAATAAAATAATATGCAAATACAAATAGAATATATTCTTACCCTCATGCTATGAGAAAGCTGTTCGGCTGTGAGAGTGAGATTGTAATGCTGCGTCTCCAGACGTATACACTCGCTCTGGAGAACCTGCTGCTCGATACTTTTCTCTGAAAGACAGACAGACAGGAAAGAGAGAGAGAGACAGGTGAGCAATACACTATAATCATACAGCAGAATGCAAACATACACTCCAAAAAGCCAATATTCCGCAACCACAGAAAATTCAAAGTGCGTTTACCATTATTTGCCAAATTTTCAAGGACGAAATCAAGAAATTCGTGCAATTTTGCGCAAGGGCGAAAAGTTTCCTAACAGATTCGCAACAGGTTTAAGCTGCTCAGGCAAATTTGCTGCTTTGGCCAACAAAAAGCTGCTTGGTTTGAAAGTGACACACTAGGTACGTTTACATGGACACTTTTTGCTTCCATCAGAATGAATTCCTTCTGACTGACGAATCCGAACGTAGTGTTTACATGAACGCTAAATAAAGTGATCGGGTTGATATGCATGTTTATATGTCACAAGCTTCTGATCGGATTTAATCTTTTGACATGCGCACACTGCATGAATATACAGAGTTTCGCGCTGATGTCACATACTGTTTTAAAAAGCACACGTGATATTTATCTACTTCGGGTCCTAATTAGGCGACGACCAGCACATGAACTGTTGTGCTGTGCTGCTTACTTTATAAAGCAGTAAAAGAGCCCCTTCCCGCACCCAAAACCAGTCGTCTGTTGATGAGTCTTAAACAAGGACTGGTGGGACGCTGTGCTGCTCCACTTCACAGATGCTGAGTGAAAGGGGAGTTTTATAATGACGGGACACTCATTTATGACACTTTATTCACCAGGAAGAACGTCATACGTCATTACGCTATTTTTACGTCACTGCGCATGCGCAGTACTTTTCAGTTTCGGTTTTCAATCCGATCAAGTGTTTACATGTCCTCTTGCTCGGATTACAAAAGGAATAAACCACCCCTTACAATCCGATCGAAATTTTAGTCAGATCTGGCCAATTCAATCCGATTGATGTGTTTACATGTGACTTTTTTATTCTGATCATGCTTCTAGTCCTATTACGATCGGATTAGTAGGGTCCATGTAAACGCAGCTACTGTTTACTCTCCATTCGAATCCATCAACGTACCCTCCATGTACTCCTCGTACGCCTCAAATATCGATTCAATCCCTCTCCACCTGGGACCGAACGACTCCTCTTCCTCGTCTTCATCCGAACTGACGCCCTCCTCGGCTGAGAAGTCATTCCTCACGCCCGGAGACTCGCGTTGGGCTGATATATGGCAGGAGTGGCCATTGCTCTGTCCATTCGGGAGTCTGTTTACCGCCCTCTGGAGGCCTGGAGGGGGAAGCGCAGGAGGCTCAAATTGCTCACTCGCTCCACCTGTTGGGATACAAATGCAAAAAACATTAAGCAAAATGTCTCTGGTTGTATTTCTCAAATTTGACTGTAGAGGGAGCCATCGTCACCTTTCTGTGTCTGCTGGGATATTTGAGTGGACTGCAGCACGGACTGGTGGAAGTGCTGTGCGAACTCCTCAGAGTTTATTCGCTCCCAGATGGGGAGTTTCGGAGGCGGGTCTTTGGGTCGGGCGAGGGGCTGCAGAGCGCTGGCCTGCAGGCTCCGGCCTCGTCTGCTCGGGGACGTCAGGTTGGGTTGGCCTTGAGCGTGGAGAGGAGCCAGTGGCGGCGGGTCTAGAGGCGGGTGATGGTTTTCGTGCGAGTGATTTTGGGGTTCAGGGTGAACATTACTGACTGACTGATTGAGATGCGGGACAGCTGTATGATGGGAGAAAGCAGAGATTAGGACTAAAGGTCCTTGCACACTGAGTCCGAAATTTTCGTATGCGTTTTTTTTTTTCTTCAGTTTTATCATATTCGTCATCCTTTCCTATCAAAATGCTTGCTACGGATGCGAAAACGCAGAAAATCGAACCTGGTCCGATTTTTTTTTTTTTATGACGGACTAAAGTTTCTGAGGTGTGATTGACACAACATGAGGACGTATTTATTTTTTAACGTGAGAAAATTTCGGATGAGAATTTCGGACTTTGCAAAGATCTTAACAACAAAACTCAATCCTTTGTTTAAAGCTGTATCTGAATGTGTTGTTCTTACCAGACACTGAAGCGGCCGGGCTGGAACAGGGCGTATCTGTGGCGTTTCTGAGGGTGTCCAGAGTAACAGTCTTTTGTTTGATGGCTTCCAGCAAGTCCACGATCTTCTTATTCTCTGACGTAAAATAAAAGAAGAAATAATTAAATGCACCACACTGTATTTGTCAAATTGTGATGCACTTAGACTTTAAAACAAATCTGAATAATCAAAATTATTCTTGTGAAATATCTTATTCAATATAGCAAATAGTTTTAATTTTTAGTTTATTATTAATTTTAGTTTAAAAAAATTACTCAAGTTGTAATCCCAGGAGTTCCTGCATGTTCCGTAAGATACTGAAAGTTATAAATATTCAAAATTATATATATATATATTAATTAAAATGTGTATATTTATTACGACGGAAACTGTATTTAACATGATCACAGTTTAATAAAAACATTGTAGGTTAGGCCTATTAATTGTAATGATTTAATTTCCACGGTTATTCAAGCAACGAATAAATTATATAAAGAAAGCGAGCAAAGAACACAACGGAGCTTTTTGAAACTCCAAATCAACCATTGCGTCGCAAAATGATTCACTGTTTCGAAGCGCTCCAATTATATATAGATGTTTATAAAAACATTATATTCACACACACACATTTTGTTTACAATTTTAATTTACATTTCTTATATTTATTTATAATCGTAATAATAATTTTAAAAATCGTATAATAATAATACATTTTATAAAATGTGGTATTTTACTTTTTTAAATTATCAAAATAAATATTCTGAATATATATATGTATATTAGGGCTGGGCAAAAAATCGAATGCGATTTTCATGCGAATCTCATCAGTAAAGCCGCTTCTGGTGATTAGTAGTAAATCTCCAGCACGTGCCCACACCGGGGATAAAAATAATTCAACAGAGGCAGGGATGCATAGACCAGAGGGGGGGAAATCCCCCCCGGAAAATCTATATATACATATATAAATTAATGAAAATTAACATTTAAATTAATAATACATTACATATTATATAATTATAAAAATATTTATATTTAATAATATTTAATAAGAAGAAATGTATTTATTAATGTATGTATTTTATATTATTATGATTAAAATTTTACATAAAATAATTTTTATATTATTTATATTTAAGTTTAAATGATTCGATAATTATTAGGTATAGTTCTCCAGCCTCTTCAGCACTGGTAGTGTGACTGTGACAGTATTCGGTGTGTGTGTGTGTGTGTGTGTGTGTGTACGTACCTTGTCTTTCTTCCTGACTGACATGGCTGAGGCTGAAGATGCTGAGGAAGTGTTTCTTGTCGTCCAGTTCCTCCGTGCGGTCCATCTCCTCCGGGGTGAAGCATGTGCTGAGCGGAGGATGAGGAGGAGACGGAGTCTTGCGTTTATTCGGCACCACTGAGGGTGAAGGGACTCGCTCCTGCAGCATCATCCTCCTCTTCCTCTTCTTCATCTCCAGCAGCTCATCGCGCTTAGAGAGCGTCGTCAGTCCAAACAAACACAGAAACTCTGTCTTCTGCAGAGAGAGAGACACAGTGACTGTGAGGGAGTATCTGAGTATTGGGGTTCCTAGTATGACAGTAGCTGCTCATTCAGTAGTGTTCGCTGCTGCTGTCATTGACTGATGAAATGTGTGACTGTACCTCTGTAGACGCGTCCAGTTTGAGAGGAGGCTGCTGAGTGACTCTTCTCAGATGAGCTCGAACTTCCTCCTCATCGCTCTCATCATAAGAGTCGTCTAATTCATAGTAATAACCTGAAGATTATTACAAAACAACTGAAAGACACGATACGGATGGATGGAGGAATACATTTGAGTACAGAGCAGATATATATCGGTTACTACTAGATATTTCCTCCGTACTTATATTAGATGACGTTTGCCATCATCTAATGCTTATCTTTAAAATAACTAATAATTTAATAACACTGTTGTTACACGTAAGCTTTAGCTAATCTTAAAATGAATATTGACTTGTCTTTCTGTACAGTAAAATATTGTGATGCTTAAATTTAATTCAAAATATTATCATATTTTAATATCAGCTATAACAAAAAAAAATTATGTTTTTTTGGCATCAGATATAATTTTGACATCTGCTTTTTAATTGAATACTTAAATAATTTAAATATAAAAACTTAAATATAAACAAAATATATAAATAAAACATTTATAAATGTATATATTTTATAATATATTAAAAAAACTAAATACATTAAAAAGTTAAATAAATTATATAGAAAAAAAAGAAAATCTATAATACTGGCCAAAATAACTGATATGGTATTTTGAATTTCTAAATATAATCGCATAATAAACCACTATTTTTTGCTACCTTTTATACAACTTTTCAGCAAATCTTTATATATTATATTTTATAATATATAAAATGTTATATATATATAAATAAGCTTTAAGCATATTAAATAAATAAACAAATAAATACACACATTCTCCATCTTCAGAAATCTATTTCTGGCAAATAAATAAGTAAATAAATATTTATTTATTCTCCACCTTCAGAACTCTGTCTGATAGATAAATAAACATTTTTACTTCATTTTTAGAACTCTGTCTCATAAACAAATAAATATTTATACTTTCTCCACCTTCAGAACTCTCTGAGATAAACAAACAAACAATTAAATATTTATACTTTCTCCACCTTCAGAACTCCGAGATAAACAAACAAACAAACAAATAAATATTTATACTTTCTCCACCTTCAGAACTCTGAGATAAACAAACAAACAAATAAATAAATATTTATACTTTCTCCACCTTCAGAACTCTCTGAGATAAACAAACAAACAACAAATAAATATTTATACTTTATCCACCTTCAGAACTCTCTGAGATAAACAAACAAACAACAAATAAATATTTATACTTTATCCACCTTCAGAACTCTCTGAGATAGATAAACAAACAAACAAATAAATAAATATTTATACTTTCTTCACCTTCAGAACTCTCTGAGATAAACAAACAAATAAATATTTATACTTTCTCCACCTTCAGAACTCGGTCTGATAGATAAATTGATAGACATCTTAAGGAAGAAGCTGAAGTTTTGTTTAACAGTCTTATTTTCTACTGCGTACCTTTCTCTCTGGCTTCCCTGCGTTTCTTCTCCTCCAGGTCAAGCTTGCTGACGAGTCTCCTGTGCTGCTGTAGAGCCTGGTCGTACACCATCCTGGGGTCTGTCCTGTCCAGAACCGGCCCCTGGGGTGGCCTGCTGTCTGACTGGGAGAAGGCGGGCCTCTGCTGGCTCAGGCCGCTGACCCGCCTGACGTCCTCCTCTGGAGGCTTTGGTCTGCTGTGGCCTGAGTAAGGGTGGATGTGGGACAGAGGGCGGTCGGAGGGCGAGCGGAGGAAGGAGACGGGGTTCCACAGGCTGCTGGGTGCAGGAGGAGAGGGGTGCTGGTCCCGAGGAAGAGGTTTGGGGGTGATGAGAGGCGGCGGAGCTCCCAGAGGTGGAGGTATGTCTCTGACACCCGCGCCAAACCTGAAACACACAGAACATTTCTACAGAGCACCACTAGGAGGCAGTGTCATCACACACGACAGGAAGAGATGGGGTGTGCCATACTGTCAAAAATCATATCTGGATATTTTCTGGGATTTCTTCAGTGACCATAAATAGACGTTATTTTGCTGAGTGTGTTTTTGGGCTGGTACATTGGCGGGTTTAAGCCTGTCATGGACAGATGAGTTGACTTCCAAAGCTTTTCATAGTCTTCATTTTCTGTACAATATTCACTTCACAGTACTTTTACACTATGAGGCAATATACTGTATGTCCCCATAAACTGACTTTTAAGTGGCATTTTTACCTTGATCCACCTTATTCTTTAACGCAGAAGTAAGCCTATGGGTGAGACTTCTGGTTCATTAGCCACTATAGAGAAATAACGAGAAGAATAACAAAGTGCAGTAAATGGTAAAACTGTTTGCACTACAAACCAGTGTGTTCATAATTAAGATAATATAATAAAATAATGTGGCAAGACACACCAATTTGCAATATCAAGTAGCAAAACGAGTTTTGTACAGCTAAAAATAGCTGGACACAGATGAGACCGGATAAACCCATAAAATTTACAAATGGGCGCGCTTGCTCTTATGGGAAGAAAAAGGTGGATAAGGGCAATTTTTCTCCAACTTAAATCGATTTCAAAGTGACATTTTTACCTTTATAAAGGCCATTTTTTTGCCACATTAAATTTACTTTTTAACATGTATTTTTTTACTTTATAAGGGCAATTTTTGCCACCTTAAATTGACTTTCAAGTGGGATTTTTACCTTTATAAGGGCAATATTTTTGCCACCTTAAATCGACTTTCAAACTGTATTTTTACCTTTAAAAGGGCAAAAATGTTTTCGCACCTTAAAATGGACATTTTACATTTATGAGGTTATTTACAGCTTATTTACCTTTATTTACAATTTTTCTACTCTTTTTAGATGTATCCATTATCTTTTGTCAATTTTATTTACATTTATTCAATGCATTGATTTGGAACAATAAAACACTATAGATCAATCAAATAAAATCATATAAACAAAATCCATTTTTCCATCATATTCAGATGTATTTACACTGTAATTACAATTGCATAAATAATGCTGTGAGATTAATATTGTAAAAATTATTATTATTTAAAAATTTGAATTATTGTGAATTTTCAAATTATCTTAGAGTTTATATTTTAAATGTGATACATAAGTATCAATTTAAACCTGGAATAATCTGTTAAATTAAATAGTTAAATTAAATATATAAAATGAAACAAATTCTCTGCCTTCAGACCTCTGTCTGACAAATAAAATAATACAAAAATAAACAGAAATACATTAAATAAATATAAATATATTTAAATACGAAACTAAAACTGGCGGTAGATGACGGCAAGTCACTGTCTAAATGAGCGAGTCATTGAGTCATTTATTCAACCGATTCGTTCAAACAGTTGATTCATTCAGGAACAGAGCGGTTTTTATGAATGGATCATTGAATCATTGATTCATTCAAAACACTGATTCATTCAGGCATTAAACATATTATTATTATATGTTATATTAAACAAAATATAACTCACAATATTAATTTGTTGAATTTGTAAATAATTTAATCAGTGCATTTGCACTGATATTCAAGAAAAACATGCAGTTTTGCCTTCATATGTTGAATTTTAGGGTTATTCCAACAACAACTGCTATATTATCATCATATCATCATAAAAGATGTGATTTGATGTTTGGCTGGAGTTTTCCTTTAACACTGACCTGTGAATCTCTCTCTGATCTGCTGGTTCCTGCTGCTGAAACTCCTGGCCGTGTCTGTCCGCTCTCTCCACCTTCAGCACTCTCTGTCTGCCGAGCCATCTGTCCTCCTCCTGCCGCTGGAGCATCATGGGAGACACCGTGGGCCGCTTGCTCTTCCCAAAGTGCACGCTTGAAGAGAGGCCGGGGCCTGAGGTTGAGATGGATGAAGGACCTCCTGAGGATGAGTATGGACCGGACTGAGGCGTGAACAGCGGTGTTTCTTTGGTTTTGTCTGTATCCAGAGATGACAGATGCATAGATGAATAAACATGTGCTTCTCAAAGCGGAACAACTGCAAATGTTTATTAATATGTAGTAAATATACTAGAAGGACCAAAATAGCATACATTGTTATGAAGTAACACCGTTTGTCTTCAGTACTAAAGTATTATTTATATACTATTGTAGTACTTACTAAAAGCATTCATTTTTATATTTTCAGTTTAATTTTAGTTAATGTTCTAGTAATTTTATGTGCTTTTGTCGTTATTATTTTTTTTTATATTACAATTTTTTTGTAATGTTATTTTATGTAGCTTTAATTTATTTTTATTTCCTTTTTAGTCATTTCAATATTTCAAATTAAACTTATTTCAATTAGTTGCCAAGGCAACATTTCCAATTTCTTTTTATTTATTTTTTTTTTGTGTAAATTTGAGTAATTTTGTTAAATGCATTTTTACTAATTTTCTAAACTATATTTCTCTTTAGCTTTATTTATTTTATTTATTACAGTTTTAGTTTACTTCAACTTAAATATATTTATTTCCGTTACCAAAGCAATATTTCTAACTGTCATTTTTATCAGTTTTTGTTTCAATTTTTCACGTTTTTTTCTCATCAGTGCATTTTTACATATTTCTATTTAAATTCTATTCAATCATTTCTATTTATTCTATTTTCTATTATTACTTCGGCTTAACATTTCTAATTTCTAAAGTGTTTTTTTTTGTACATTTAGGCTTTTCTCTCCAATTAAAATGTATATTTTGTTTTATTCCCAATCTCTCAATTGACTAAATCTACTTTTAACAGTTTTAGTTTCAACAGTTTTCTGAACTGAATGAATCCATCTGAGTGGATCCTCAAACCATTTAAAGCAGTTTTTGTGTGTGCATGAGGGTGTTTTCATCATGAATCATGGGATTCACCTGAATGCTCTCATTCATCTGCTATTATAAAATCATGGAGAGCAACCATCAGACCTTCTGACTTCACTGAGACGGCAGCCAAACCATGATTAACAGCTGCCATCCTTTGGGTCTCTCCAAACACAGACCCATCCAGATGCAGGAAAATAGGCTGATAGATGATTCATCAGACTATATTAATTACTGATTAGAGATGAGCGACGCAATCAGTTACTGAAGCTGCAGGTAATACGAGTTCAGAGAAATTAAACAGGAATTATGAACGTCAATCATAATTTAAATGTTGAATATTCATGAAACCAGCTGCATGAAATGTGCAATAAGTAACTTATGTTCAGAAGTAAATAATGTGAATGATGTCTTAAAACAGATCTATTGCATCATGATATTAAATGGATAAAAATAATTTAACCAATTAATAAAATAAATGCAATAAAATAAAATAAATGAATGTTTTATATTAGAATTATTTCTGAAGGATCATGTGACACTGAAGCCTGGAGTAATGATGCTGAAAATTCAGCTTTGATCAGAGAAATAAATTACATTTTAAAATATATTACAATAGAAAACATTTAATTTAAAATGCAATAACATTTCACAGTATTACTGTATTTAGTTAATAAAAAACACTGATATAAATATAGATTATAATTCTAGATTTAGTTGTATCCTGGACATCCATTACATGTGTAGTATGAACAGACGCATAAAATAATTTAATTAATTAAATATATGTAATAATTGTATGTAATACATTTAATTTAATCTACATAAAAATAATATGATTAAATATATAATTTAATAATTATTATATATCATTATAATATTCTTAAAATTAATCACTTAATTAAAAAAAAACACTGGTATAAATATAGATTATAAAATCGAAATTATATATAAATATAGAATGATTATCTGCATTACATATTATAAAAGGTACAGCAGCAGTTTAATTAATTAATTAATTTAATTGAAGAAGTCTACATATAGATTAATCAAAATAAAATAATAAAATATATTTAATATCTGAAAAAATAATACATTTAAATATCAAATGAATTAATATTAATATAATTGTATATAAATATAAATGAAATATATAAAATATAATAAACATAAATAAGTATACTGCATAAAGTGTTCTACATTTAAATGATTAAAATAAATGTTATAAAATTAATCTAAATGATCTAACAAATACAATAATATTTCACAGTATTATGTTTTTAGTATTGTTTTATTAAACAAATGCAGCTTTGGTGAGCAGAAGAGACTTCTTTCAAAAATATATATTTTTTAAATTCCCAATAATTCCAAACGTTTAACAGCAGTGTATATTTTCCATTATACTATCATTTGAATATTGATTTATTATAATAATAGCCAAAATACTATTATATTTTATTTGTGCATAGCTTATATTTCAGTCTGTTCCTCACACAAATTGATTCAGGTTAACTACTTTTATGTGCTTTTTGGAGCTTGAAACTTTTGGACCCCATTGACTTCCATTGTAACAGCAGGAACATTCTTCAAAGTATCTTCTTTTGTGTATTCCAGAAGAACAATGTTAATATTGCTTGTTTCACTGTGTGTTTGGATCTCTCTCTCTCATACCGGCTCTGTTAGCAGCGAGTCTCTCCTCCAGCTTGCCTCGCTCCTTCGCGGGCTGCCGGTGTGTGTACGGATGAGGCTGAGAGATCGAGTGTGTGTTGGCCGGCGGCTCGTGGCTCAGGTGGCGTTTCTCCACGGCCTTGACCGCCTGGATGTCTCTGCCTCGCTCTTTTGTCATCTCCAGCTCTCGTTGCTTCTCTCGCTCTCGGTCTTTCTCTCTCTGCACCTCCTGCTCCCACTGCCGCTCTCGTTCGATTTCACGCATTCGCTCCCTCTGCTGCTGGCGAAGCTCCTCTTCCATCTGCAGCCTGCGGAGGGTCGAAACACACACACGCACACGAATGGTGTGAGATGCAACACTCTCGACAGGAACCAGAGGAATACACTCAGCGAGAGGCCGCGGGAACACGGGACAGTGTTGATGATGTCCGCTTCGGAATGATCGTATTTACACACATAATTACCACTCAAAGAATCACTGAGTAGAGTTTAACGCTGAGCATCGTTGTGACGTGGTAACTGCTAATAGGAGAGCAGCAGTGAAGATCATGTGATGTGCATATATAATGCAGCATGTAAAACTGGATTTGCATTTACTGAAGAAAGTATGAGCGCCTGAGAGGCAGTAAACAAATTGCGGTGACGTTTTTGGTAAAAACATGGTTAAAGTTTTGAATATAGGAAGGAGAAAGATAGCAGGTTAATAGTAATATTCATTGTAGATGGAAAAACTGATAATAGGTACAAAGAGAAATGAACAATCAATATTACAAAGTCAGTTTTTATATGATTTGATATCGTCAAACTTTTAACCCTCTGACGAAGAAACAAGACAAAAACTAAAACCAAACTGGTAAATTAGCCTAAGATGGTATTGCTAATAACAATTACTGTATTTTACATTAATTTTTTGTTTAATTAATACAATTAAATGAATATATTAATATATAAAAAGTAATATTTAGAAATGTAATTTAATAAAAAAATGAAGTAAATAGATAATAAAGTTATTTACAAAAAGTCAGGAGTCAGTAATCAGTTGGAGAAAACCATGTACAACCATAACGTGTAGTATGAATAGACACATAAAATGATTACAATGAATTACATATTTAATAATTGCATTTAATAAATTAAATTGAATCTATGAAGTTATCATATTCTAATTAGAAATATATAATTATATCATTTAATATCATTAATTATAATTTAATAATTATTATTTATCATTATAATACTCTTAAAATTAATCGCATAATGTAAAAATAAAAAACACTGATATAAATGATAAAAATCTAAATTCTATATAAATATGGAATTATATGTATCATAAAAGGTACAGCAGCAGAAACAGCTGATTTAATTATTAATTTAATTGAAGTAGTCTACATATAATATAGATTAATCTAAATAAAATAAAATATATTGAATATTTGACAAAGTAATAAATTATTCAAAATATTAAATTCATTGATATTAAAATAAATTTTGAATTTGAATGTCTACATGTTATCAAATATTATATAAATATAATAAATATATAAAAATATAAATAAGTATACTGCATAAAATATTAAACATTTAAAAGATGAAAAGAAATGTTAAATTAAACTAAATTATCTACAAAACAATGCATAAACAGAGTACACTGTAAAAAAAATTTTTTTGAGATTGTTATAATGTTTTACATTACAAGAAAATACCATTTCAGTTCTTATACTTCAGCATTTCATGTTTAATTCATTTAATTAACAATGTGTTACATGCTGTTTCTCAGTAACTGTTTGCAATTCTCTGTAATTTACTAGCAATACTATAACTAGTCATTCCATCTTGTCCGTGTGTGTGCATGTGTGTGCGTGTGTGTGCATGTGTGTGCGTGTGTGTGCGTGTGTGTGCGTGTGTGTGCGTGTGTGTGCGCATGTGTGTGTGTGTGTGTGTGCGCATGTGTTTGCGTGTGTGTACGCGTGCATGTGCACGTGCGTGTGTGTGTGCATGTGTGTGTGTGTGTGCGTGTGTGTGCGTGTGTTGATGTACCTCTCGGAGTGCAGGGCTGACAGCGACTGGTGTGTGATGTCAGGAGGGTAAAAGACACCGGGCATGGGCAGGTGCACAGCAGACGGGTGGAGGGCCGGCAGGGTTGCCCCCTCTGGATGCGGGTAGTAATGCGAGCGCAGGGCAGACAGACTGTAATAGTCCTCCATCCTGATCAGCCACAGGAAGCAGAGACAGAGAGAGCAGCTAATTAGTGCCTCTATAAATAACCAGCGTGTTCATTAACCTCTGCTCTCTGGCCCTGCGACATGAACAGCACTGCCTATTTCTGTCGGTGAGTCTCACCACATCCACACACGCTGAGGGTGTTATTCAGATGGACAGAGAGAGATGGCAAAAGAGGATCAAACCGAAAAACTGTCCATGCATACAGAAGAACAGGACATTCCCTGCGCTTTTCAAATCAAAGACTATACGGACAAAGACAAAGTCCAGTCCATCCAGATCAAATACTGAAATGAAGCTGCAAAAACATCTCAGACTCATAATGTATTGACATTGGAAACATGAGAACGTTATGACTGCATACATACACATATCAACATCTATTCAGCATTCAGAGTTCAGCCAATCAGAGCAGAGGCAACGTTTTAAAGGTACAGTGGCAAGAAAATACTTTCATTTTTAGGTTCAGTGAGAGTATAGAAAATAGTCATTACATACACACACACAGATACACAATCAGACACACACACACACACACACATATATAATATTTTAGAAAATGTACAACTGCAAAAATAGCCTTTTTAATTCTTAGGTTCAGTGAGAGGGTGGAAAATGGCCATAAATATTGCATTTAATATGCAATAGAAATATGCAGTATAGAAATTTGTATAAAATTATTTAAATATTAATATCTAATAAATAACTAAAAATAACTATGTAATTAACGTAATGTATTAATATATACAATTATAGAATTAATTCATGTTATACATAATTAATCATTAATTAATCACAATTTAATAACAAATAAAAATACTGTTGTAATACAGAATAAATATTAAATAATATTATATTATTATTACATTATATTATATTATATTATATTATATTATATTATATAAAAGGTACAGTAGCAAAAACCAGTTCAGTGACTTGGTGGAAAATGGGAAAATGATCATATATGCTATGCAGTATAAAAAATATTTAATAATTATATGCAATTAATTTAATTTAATTAATCTATAATATTGCATATATAATATACACACAATTTAGCAATAACATACACATACACAGGATATGTGTGTGTATTTTATCTTTTTTAGCTGAGAAAAAAGCGTCATCAAAACATTAAAAAAATCTGTATAAAGCAAGTAACCATCTCTGGTGGTGTAACACTAAGGTCAAATATCTGGGCTCGCAACCAAATATTTGAATCACTTATCAGCAACTATCAGCAATGTGATAACTGTGGTGTAATATAAGAAACGACCAGATCAGAGGACACATACAAAAATAGTTACTGAGATAAACATTTACATGTATGCATTTGGCAGACACTTATCCAAAGCATTTTTCACACATTTTTTACCCTGAGAATGAGTTTAGTGAATACATGACCTTAGTACCGTTAGTGCCACAATATCCTGTTAAACTGTGATAAACTATGGAGTAATATTGGTTATTAAATCAGCATAATGTGGCAAACAACCTGGCAAATTTGCATGATCAAATGAACCCAAATTCCTACTGAAACTACTAGATTTCATCTGTGAAAATTGTGAAAACAACATTAAATGTCACCATATTTTTCCTGCAACCGTAATGTGGCAAACAACCTGGCAAATTTGCATGATCAAATGAACCCAAATTCCTACTGAAACTACTAGATTTCGTCTGAAAATTGTGAAAACAACATTAAATGTCACCATATTTTTCCTGCAACCTGTGTATTCTCTCATAGGTTTAGCAAGTAAAAAAATGGCCTGAACAAGACGACATTTAGTCCAATTGGTCTCCTGACCCAACCAATACTACTAAACCCAAAGTATACTTTGTTTTTTGCATACAGGGTGCATTAAATACATTTCATCATCAGCATAGTACATACCACGCTTACTTAGTACGCTCATCTTGAGCATGCGCCTTGAATTTTTTTTACATCAATTAGTTTGTCCACAAGGTGGCGCCACTGTCCGGATTGTTGTTTCACAGTTGACAGAGACGGAAGAGATGGAACAACAACAAGTTACTGGACTGCATTAAATACATTTCATCATCAGCATAGTACTCCTGTACATGCACATCCAGATTTCTTCTAACCACGCTTACTTAGTACGCTCATCTTGAGCATGCGCCTTGAATTTTTTTTACATCAATTAGTTTGTCCACAAGGTGGCGCCACTGTCCGGATTGTTGTTTCACAGTTGACAGAGACGGAAGAGATGGAACAACAACAAGTTACTGGACACGCAACAAAAATCAACGCCTTTGAGACAGGTAAGAGATACACGCAACCCTAGTTTAAAATAGTACGGAGATATTTTATCGCTTATAACTTCTGGAGAGAAATAGCACAAAAACTGGACAACGATGAATTCTTTAAAGTGCACGTGTCAAGCACCTGTATTTGTGCACACTAACAAATGGATTATACTTTGTATGGTTGTGCGTTCAGCTGTATGCATTCGCGTCTAAATTGAAGATTAAACATTTAGCGAACAAAAAAGTTAAAATTTTTTGCTATCAGCAGTGTAGCTCAACCAGAAACCAACATGGTGAATTTGCATGACCGAATGAACCCGTTGCGAAATTATTCACCCTCACATGAAATTCTGGATTGCATAGATTCCTACTGAAAAGACTGGAATTTCATTTGTCCACAAGGTGGCGACACTGTACGAGTCATTTTGCATTTGAAAAGAAGACAGAGAAGACGGAAAAGCAACAAACTACTGGAGATGCCAGAACAACTGACAGAGATACATGCAACTAGTTTTAAAGAGTACAAAGATATTTTTATCGCTTATAACTTCTGGAGAGAAATAGCACAAACACGGGACAAGGATACATTTTTCTAGCGCTTATGTGTCAAGCGGCTATGTTTGCACACACTGACACATGGATTACACTTTGAAAGGCTGTGTGTTTGGCTGTATGCTATTTTGCGTCAAAAGTATTTGCGTCCAAACTAAAGCATACTTCAGCTGAAATTATGACAACATCACAGTCCACTGTTTATTATCAGTGGTGTAGTGATGTATAAAGCACAACTAAAACAGATATCGCTTTAAAACCAAGCAGCATTCTGCAGGGCAACATGGCGAATATGCATGACCAAATGAACCCGATGCGAAATCTGCATTACGAAATGTTTTGCTGGATTGCGTAGATTCCTACTGAAATGACTGAAAATTAGTTTGTCCACAAGGTGGCGCCACTGTCTGGGTCATTGTTTCACAGTTGAAAACAAGATGGAGGAGGCAGAAGAACAACAAACCGAGACGGTTAACAGACAGATGCAACTCTAGTTTAAAATAGTACGAAAATAATAATAATAATACGTTTAATAGAGTACGAAATATTGCAAGTACTGGACAGCAATGACATACATTACACTCCCAAAGTTTTCCAGGTTTGAAATATTGTTGTCCAGACTTCCATAATCTTATTTACACAACATTTGTGTATATAGTTCAAGCTAAATGGTATGACAAGCAGCATGACTTTTAAGAAAGGAAAATTTAAAAGATGAAAAAAAAGAAGAATTAGGGAGAATCAATAAATTAAGAATAATTTACTGCCGTTATCTGAATAATATTTAATAATGTAATCCATAAAAAAGTAACTGTAATCTGATTATGACCATTTTAATATGTAATCCAATTACAAGTACTTAATTTTTTTTATCTGATTACGTAATCCAGATTACACGTAATGAGTTACTACCCAGCACAATTTTTTTTCTTGTCTAATATAGGAAGGTTTATTCGAAAGAACCAGCAAAACTACAGCACACACCTGTATGAAGCGAGCGAGGGGTGAGGCAAATATCCTGAGTGAAAGTATGCCAGAGCGTCGGCTGCAGTTCCTGGGCTGAGCCCTAGAGGGAGCCCTAAAGGCACACGCAGCTCATCAGCGGAGGTGTACGGGCGAAAGCCATCACGAACAAACTCGTCCTGAGCTCCTGAGAGCAGCATATGAGGAACCTGCCGGGATAAGCTGAGAGAGAGGAACAGCGGATGAGTGACAGAGCGCTGTAGGATGTGCAGGTGTGAGTATCTGAGCGACGGCCGCTGTACTGACTGGGTCTGCAGACGTGGGTCCTGCACCAGAGCACTCGGGGCCACGCTGAAGGGATGAGCTGAACCCAGGTACGATGGGAGAGAGAGGGAGGGCTTCTCCTGGCCTGGTAAAGGCCGATCGGGGGCCGAACGCTCCTGACCGGACCCTCTTAATCTTGCATCAGCCTAAAAGAGGGAAAAAAAAAATTTATGGATAGGGCATCATGGGAATATTTTGCAGATATATTAATACCACTGTACAACAATATTTGTTTATGTTATATAAGGTAACTTAAAAAATTATTATGTATATTTTTGTTACGGTATATACGGTATATATACAGTATA
>NW_015555819.1:116278-120021 GCF_001515605.1 Sinocyclocheilus anshuiensis
TTTTACTGTATATACGGTATATATACAATATATATATATATATATATATATATATATATATATAATTATTGTTATTTAAATAAACAAAATCATTTTGTGCAACACGTTTTGTTTGGTGTTATTGACTTATTTTAAAGCAGAAAAATCTTGCTTATTAAAAAAGAAAAAAAGAGAAAGAGAAATCCAATCAGTGAATTGAATTAAAATGTAAAATAAATATTTTTCAGTCAGTATACAGTAGATCTGCATCAATAAATATTGAACAGACATCGCATATGCGGTAGCCATAATGATTTAATATATTAGGTGCTATGTATTGGTGGGAAAAGTGAGAATTAATGTAAATGGATCTATGGCTGTGATCGTACAGTCAGTGTTGGGTTGATGACACATCAGAGTATCCAAGATAAAGTGTTTTCTAAAATGCATTTGCAGGTTAAATGTAACTGTAACAACGTTCGTATTTCGGGAAGAAGGAGGCGGGAACCGGCGAACACTTAAACACTTTAATAAAGTAAACAAACACACAAAATGAAAGTAAAGCGGCAGCCCCTCGCGGACGACTGCAGCACACAAAACACAAAATATAATCCAGGCGTGGTCCTCTCTCGTCTTTCACTGTCGTAGCTCCTCCTTTTATCCTTCCGGAGCTCCTCCGTGGGACTCGAGACCGGTGAGTAGTGCAGGTGTCGCTCATTATCAATTCCCCCACCGGCCTCGCTCCGTTCCCACGGCTCTCGGCCCCGCCCCCACTCGTCACAGTAACCTTTTGTATTCATGTTGGTTTAATATGGTTTTGAAAAACCATCATATGAAAAGTAAAAATATGTTTTCTTTACACATCGAATACATTGTGCTAATCATTATTCACCATCATTCAATCATCATTTCAAAATGTTTTTAAATATAGCATATAAAAACCATATTTGTTTCTTATTTATTAATTCATAAATGTCATCAACCTGAATTAACCTTGCCTTGTCATAAAAATGATCTGATATTTTAGGAAATATGATATCATAAAAAATAAATAAAATAAAATCAATCAATCAATCAATTAAATACCTAATACTTATTTATTCTAAAATATAATAATAAAATATTATGCTGAATTACTTAAGGGTCTCTTTTAAAGAATTTCATAATTTTAACTAGGATTTTTTCTTCATTATGATATCAAGACGGTTTTACCACCCTGATATTTTTGACTGTCTCAGTATTTTTATTTAACATTTTGAATGAGCTATTTTTTATATTTTCAGTTTTCATTTGAATTTTAGTGTAAGTTTGTCATTTTATCATCTGCTTTTGTAATTTCTGTTAGTCTTTTATATTTCTTTATTGCTTTAGCTGATTTTTAAATTCAGTTTTAGATTTTCTACTTTTTGGCCTGGTTTCACAGACAGGGCTTAGACTAAGCCAGGATTAGGCCATAGTTCAATTAGGACATTCAAGTAATTTTTATAAACTTGCCTTAGAAAAAAAAAACAATACTGTGTCCATCTTGAGTCAAAACAAAGGCATTGATCTATTTTAAGATCAATCAGTGCACTGAATCAAGTTTTTTTCAGTTGAAACAGCTCAGACTTACATTTTAGTCTGGGACTAGGCTTAAGCCTTTTCTGTGAAACTGGAGGTTTAAGTTTAAGTTGCTCTTATTTAAAGGTGCAGTGCACAATTTCTGAGAAACGCTGTTGTATGTGGATCGGACGGAGCACCAAAACACACCTGTAGCCAATCAGCAGTAAGGGGCGTGTCCACTCATGAAGAGGGAGGTGCCTGTGTTGCATAGCATGTTTGTGAATTTGTGGGCGGAGCTATTAAGTTTGGAGTAAATAATAACAGCGTTTCTCAGAAATTACTTACTGCACCTAAAAAAAATTTATTTCAGTTTTATAATTTTGGTTAAAATGTTTATAAAGTTTTTTATATTTTATTCATTTCAGCTTTACAATTTTTTTTTTTTTTTCAGCTTTACTAATTTTCATTTACTTTACTTTTTTTTTCACTAACCCAAAAACAATTTTTAATAGTTTTAGTTAACAACAACACTGGTGTCGACGACATCTTTCTCCTTCGATAGCCATTCAAAAGTCTCTTCACTTCACAGCCAAACTGTGTGTGAGCCATATTTAGCGGCCAAACTGGATTGACAACTGTTTTGCTGCTATACGAACAAATATGTATATAAACCCATATGTATTTACTTTGAAAACAACTCCATTCAATCGCAAATAGGTGCCAAATATAGAGTCTGTGGATTAAACAGCGTGTGTGTGTGTGTGTGTGTGTGTGTGTGTGTGTGTGTGTTGTGTGTGTGTGTGTGGTCGAGGCAGGCACAAAGAAGAGAGACAGTGCGACTGAAAGCACACTGAATATATCCGTAGCTTTGGCTCCTCTATCCCGTCCCGTCCCGAGCTACAGAAGACTCTTTGTGTAAACAGAGAGAGGCTAGTTTGATCAGGGGAAAGTGCCTATTGTCTCTCCTGATGTCCCCTGACTGCAGCGCTAAATAAACTCACAAAGCCACACAGAACGAGAGCTGAACAAACCACACACACACACACACACACACTTCTGGCATGATCTTGCCGTCGCGCCTGAGAGTCACCGAAATAATGGACATGCTGGACCCCCACAGATCAGCCTGTTTGCACTAATCCAGCCCAACTGAAACCCCTCAGTCCCTCTTTAAAGTCTGAGAGATGGCTCTGTTTGAATCGATTGGCAAAGATAAAGGAAAAGTCACCGTCATAAACATACGGTTTTCATTTCACAACCAAATGAATGACCTCATGCAGCCTGGACTAGTTACTGTTTCTTTGTGCTCGTGTCAGATAACAGATTATTTGAATGAACAGAGAGATTTTAGGACACCAGAATATCTCTGAAGATTATTTAAAGTTGTATGATCGCCTTTTTCCATCGTTTTTCGTCATTAGGTTGTTGGTCAAATATTAAACAGTAGTTCTCTGTGTTACATAATGAAGAGCAAATAATGCACATTAACTGTATAACTGTATCATTTAATACCATCATTTATATAATTTATTTGAATATATTATTTTACTATCTTATAATTCATTCACAGAAATCATTAACTTATATTAAAATAAATTAAATGTAAATGTATTCTTATCAAATAATAAATGTAGGACAGATGAGTTGGTCAATATTGAAGAATAGAAAAACAAATCAATAAATGTTCATATACATATATATAAAATTACTATTTTAATACAAATTTTAATATATAATTTTTATATCATGCACATGATCTTAATGTATTAAAATAAATTTGATTACAAATCATTATTTTCATATATTATCATATAAATTAAACTATTTTTATATGTAAGATAGATGAGTTGACAGTCTTGAAAAAGACAAATTAATAAATATTTTATTCTAATATTGGATTTCTTTTAATTGATTTTAAATAAATGATACATTATTTTACTACCATGTACATGATATTAAAATAATATATCAAAATTGAGTTTTATGAATACACTAGCATATACAGATGAACTCGAAACATACATGGACTAAAAGCTACGAAAATTGTGTAAGATATTTTTTTCTTATACTAGACTAGTGGTTCCCAATCCTGGTCCTGGAGAACCCCAACACTGCACATTTTAGACGTCTCCCTAATCAAACACACCTGACTCGACTCATCAGCTCATTAGTAAAGACTCCAAGACCTCAAATGTGTGTCAGATAAGAGAAAGATCAAAAGC
>NW_015555819.1:120437-129986 GCF_001515605.1 Sinocyclocheilus anshuiensis
TTTTGATCTTTCTCTTATCTGACACACATTGGAGAAAGATCAAATGCATGCAGTGTTGGGGTCCTCCAGGACCAGGATTGGGAACCACTGGTCTAGAGAATGTATGCTAAGGCAGAGACTCTGTTGTACCTGGCGCCCCTCAGACCTCCAGAAGCCATTGACGGTTTTAGTCGGGGCGATGGTGACCACAGGAGGGGAGCCCGTGGGCGGGCCCAGGCTCATACCCATGGCAACCCGCTTAGGTGTACTCACAGGAGAAATGTGATTGGTCACCGGAGAGGAAACATGTATAATACATTAAAATAAAGCATATATTAAAATAAAATAAGTGATTTGTTTATATTCAAATAAGTTCGATGTAAATTTATGAATTTATATTCATATATTATCAAAAATAAATAAATAATATCATAAATATTTTAGTAATCAAACAAACGTATTGGGTTTGCATCTCCCAGCTCAAACAGCCTGGCGTTCATGCGCTAACTGCTAAACCAAGGTTTCAACAAGAGTAGTTTCTGAGAGAGCCGTATAATAACATCAGAGGCAGCGACAGACTATCTAGACCAGTAGAAGTGGCAAAGCAAGGGATGTATTTATGTGTGTTTGCATGCCAGACTGAACTAACAACTTGTCAGATGAAGTGAACATGCATCGTCACTTCCCTGACTGCCAGCCTCGCCGCTATCAAAGACCCCTCTGGGCTGTCAGATCAGACGCCAGTTTAAAGAGAGAAAGAAACAAACACTGCCATCTCCCTGCGCTAAACACACATGAACACAGACACACACTCATCAGCGCTTTACTGTGATCAAACACCGTTTGAGTGTGTGAGTGTGTGTGTGTGTGTGTGTAAGCAAGCACACGAAAGAGAAGACAGAGGAGTTATAGGAGAAATCAGAGAAAAAACATTAATAAATATTTTATTTGAATGTATTTCTTATTTATTTATTTATTTTTAAATAACATAATATATCATTAATTCATAGAAATCATTCATTTTAATCATTAAAATAAATTAGATATTAGATATAAATTCATATTATCAAATACAAATCAATCTATAAATATAACTTTCCATATCAACTGAATTTAATTAAATATAAGACAGTAAAGCAATCTTGAAAATAGAAAAAATAAATGAGTTAATATTTTATTCTATTTTATTTTGTCACATTTATTTATTTTATTTACATTAATAGAAATAAATATAATAATTTAAAGAGAGAAAGAAACAAACACTGCCATCTCCCAGCGCTAAACACACATGAACACAGACACACACTCATCAGCGCTTTACTGTGATCAAACACCGTTTGAGTGTGTGAGAGTGTGTGTGTGTGTAAGCAAGCACACACACACGTCTGAGTAGTCCATGACACTCCAGACTACAAAACAAAGACAGTCTTTGTGTCTCACAACCAAATGAATAAAGAGAGAAACCTAACGTGAACATTATATCACTATTTATTACTCAGAGCTCCAGAATACTTCATTGGGATTGGTTGATATCAGCATTAAGCGCTCAAACATGTTTGTATAACGTTGGCTAAATAGTATAGAGTGAATTCAGGTTAAGTGGGACATTTTTCCCAGTCATCTCAATGACAAAAAGTGTCCCAATTTACCTGAATTCACCCCTATTTCACTGCTTTCCACACCAGCACCAGTGTGGTTGCTTTTATCCCTCTCATATTAATCATATTAATTATATACAAATAAATCAGATGTAAATGTAATCATTTATTTTTATATATTATCAAATATACATTTATTAGCATAATTATTTTACTGGGGAGAAAACATGCAATGAAACATGCAATGGCTAGAAATGGAACCTGAGTTAGGAGAAATCTTGAAAAAAAAAAGATGAAATATTACAATTGTTTGTTTGTTTGTGTATTAATAGCATCATATATAACTTATTTATTTAAACATTGTTTTAATTTCATATAATACATAATATTAAAATTATATATTAAAAAATCATTTTCATTTTCATTCATTAATTTAAGTTAAAATTAATTAGATGTAATTAAATAAATCATATAAATTTTTAATAAAATTAATACGATTTTAAAAATTCAATTATTTCCACATATTATCAAATATAAATGCAAAATTATTGTATATATAAATTCAATTTTATTTAATTAAATATTAGACAAATGTTATATTCTATATATTAAATTATGGAAATTTAAATAAGACATGAGTTGAGCAATGGTGAAAGAAAAATGAAGAAATATATATATATATATATATATGTGTGTGTGTGTGCTGCCAAACTATTAATCGCGATTAATCGCATCCAAAATAAAAGTTTTTGTTTATATAATATATCTGTGTGTACTGTGTATATTTATTATGTATGCATGTGTGTGTGTTTATATATACATAATAAATATATACAGTACACACATACAGTATATTATGTAAACAAAAACTTTTATTTTGGATGCGATTAATTGCGATTAATCGTTTGACAGCACAAATATATATATATATTTTAACTAATATAAAATATAACAATATATGTAATAATATATTAGAATATATTAAAATTGAATAGAATATATCAAAATACTTTCATCTCTCATGTCATTCTGCAGTCTTTCTATACTTTCACATTAAATCAAATTCTATATTAAAATAAAATGAAACTAATAAATCAAATCAAATTCTATATTAACTGCTGCCATCTTATGAATCAAAACCATTAGCTGCCATCTGCAGTGAAAACAGCCCTGGAGGACTTCAGTATTTATTTCATAGCAAGCATAAACTTTTGAGCGATGACTAGAAGCAAGAAAACGAAAATGTCACTTAGAAGAAGAAAGTGCCAGGGAAGGACACAAAAATCTGGATGAGAGGAAAACACACAACTTATGTAACATGCTGTATGCATTAATCTATTAATACTGTAACACCATTCTAGTTGCTAGGCAGATTATTTCTATAATGGTTTAGATTGGGATTTTCAAAGCGGGGTGGTAGATAATGAAACATCTTAGATTGCAATCAATAGTTCAGATCTATACATGCATCTATCTGGCACCTAGCCATGTAAAAAGCAGGATAACGTGCATCCAGACACAAGCTCTGCTCGCCCTGCGGCTGATAATCAACGGCAGACTGTTCACCATTCCCTCCATAATATGCACTTCTTGCGGTTTCGATTGCAGCGAGTGCGTGTGAGAAATGACTTTCCTTATTAAGCCAGAAACCTACACAAAGCTTGAAAGCCACACAGCACAGAAAAGCCCCACAGCCGCTAAAAGAAGTATCTAAATAAGACACCCAACACAAAGAGTAAAGTAGGTCAGGCCTCCTCAGAGCGCCGCTGTCTGCCCGAGAGCTCATAAGACGACTCAAGACTCACGCTTTCCTATACTTCACTCCTTCTGTGGTCAATTTTACTTTAGTTTTTCACATATCTGATGTATTTCAACCTAGAAAGCTTTGACAACTCATACTAAGTGCTTCATACAAAGGGAAGCGGCGCTATTACTGTCGGCAGGACTCGTGGTTAGGGGTTTTCAAAAGCCAAAGAAACTCATCCCACACTGTTTATGCTACAGGCGTGTATGATACCTCATATCATGCGATATAACGGATATATCACAATAAAACAGGTGAGAAATCCCCTAGACTTCCATTGAAGGCCATATTTATAAACTAGAAAGTTGATACTTGTTGAGTCAGCATCTATGAACAACACCTGATAGCAAGAAGAGCGCTTCATTTTATTAAATGTTCACTTGTAGTGTACTTTAAATCTTAAAAGTATATTTTTTAAAAACTGTAATCGCATATAGTAATAGTAATAAAATAAAAGGCCACTTAAGTGTGCTTAAAGAGAGACAGTTTCATTATTTATTTCTTAACACACTCAAGTACACTTTTGAGTGCACTTTTTTTAAATCAGTTTTTTAACAATCCTTTATTGCGTTTTAAAGAAAATACTTATTTTGATGTGTTGACTAACATACGAAAGCATGTGTAAAGTACATGATTATAATTTTAACTGTAGTGTGTCATTTGATAATATTTTAAATGATAACAAATGTGTAATTACAAATAATTCACTGCATGACATACAAATGTAAGTATATTTTAGTTGATCATAAATGCTTGTCAGTACATCCGTCAGTACAATTTAACCATTTTTCAAAAAAAAGAAAAAATGCAGTCACAAAACAAATCAGGAAAAAGACAAAAAACACAAAGATGAATGAAAAAAAAAAACTAAACAAATAAGAAAAAAACATAACACCAAAAGCAAAACAAATATAAAAAGAGCAACAAATCAAAAATAAATGAAAACACAAAAAAATATATATAAATTACATCACAAAACACACAAAATGCAAAAGAAATACACAAAAGCAAACAAATTAAAATGCAAAATAAAAAACTAAATGCAAAATAAAATAAATAGCAAAAAATAACAGTTCAAAAAAGAAATGCAGAACCCTCACACACAAAACAAATAAAAAAAAGACAAAACATAGCAGAACAAACCAAAACGAAAATAAATGAAAATGCAAAAAATATATATAAATAAATAAAAATGATAAAAATAACATCACAAAAAATAACATCAAACAAAAATGCAAACATATTTAAATGACATGCATGTTAAAGTATATTGCAGTTTACCATAAATGCTTATCAGTCCATTCAGCAGTAACACTTTTAAGCATATTTCAAAGAGACTTATGAAATTACATATAAAGATGTATTTAAGTGGGTCAAAAAAGCAATTTTTTAAGTTGCATTTAATATAAATGTAAATATAAATATAATACATTTTCATTTAATTGTAAATAACATGCAGTTATTAAGTGTCCGAAAACATTACATTTAGTTCACACTTAAGTATATTCGTTTAAAATATATTGTTTCTGTACTAAGTGCTCTTTCAAAGTATGCTAAAGTGTACATCTTTTTCACAATGGGCTAAAACCACTCCGAAAACCTTAAAAACCCTACAGCAAGCAAACAACAACCTACAGCATCTTAGCCAGATGCGAATCAAAAAATGCAAACATCTACTTTTACTTTATTCTTTTATACATTCACCATATCTGTATCTGTATATGAAACACACACACACACACAAACACTCACACACAAACACACACACTCACACACTCACTCACACTCATACTCACACACACACACTCACACACTCACACACTCACACACACAAACTCACACACTCACACACACTCACATCACACTCACACTCACACTCACACACACACACACACACACACACTCACACTCACACACTCACACACCCTCACACACACACACACACACACTCACACACATGAAAAGCCACCAAAGCCTTAAACAAAAGACAGCTTTTCCAAACAGGCTTAGCAATCTGAGACAGAGCATTGACTGTCATTGAATTACCCTAGTCAAAGAGTGTACGAGGGCATAAAGTGACAAGCAGAGGCAGAGCCGTATGCGCAGCGTGATAAACTCACAGAGACAGCAGTAAAAAGACACTTAGAGAAGCTCTATAGAAATTACTGGCATACAAGCTCTTAACCAATCAATATAATCCTTTTCTCTCTGTCTCAGAGCTTTGGAGAGACGAATATAATGATCACTCACAATGCATCATGTCGATAAACTCACGGCCAAACCATGTGTGCTTGAGCTCATTCAAGAAGACGCTTGTTAAACTGCACTGTTTTTCTTCAAAACATAATGTATTGAATGTCTTGTCTTTCAGCCGATGTTGTTTTTGTTTAATGAAGAGTGAAACATTTCTGACAGAAGACAATTTTGTAGATCTTAAATGCCAAGACAACAGTAGAAAACACTGTTTAAAACTTGATATTGTATGTAATGTTTTGTGTGTGTTCAGGTTTTTTGGCATTGACACTAACAATTACACAGACAGATGGGCAGCTAAATGTTGTGCCAGCAATCTGAAATGCTGCAAACCCATATGCAAATATTATTCAAATCTATTCACAATTTGTTGACAGAAACCACCACCCACACTCATACACATGCTGAGCAAAGAATGGCTGTTCATATTACACGCGTACATATGGCGGCGGGCTTGTTTACATGCTGCTTTAAAAGACTTACTGCAACTACGCTAATGGTAATGACGTTACAATGCATAATATATCAGTGACCATGTAAGCAGTGGCAAAACACAACAGAAACAATTGAAAAAAAATCTTAAGTGACAAAGCAAATATCACAAACAACTAAACAAATTAACAAAGCAAACATAAAACAAAACAGAAACAAGGGCAAAACAAATGAAAATGAAAAAAAAAAAAAAAAAAAAAAAAAAAAAAAAAAAAAAAAAACTATACAAAAAACAAACAGCAGAAAAAATACCCAAAAACAAACAAACAAATGAAAACAAAATCACATAAGAAATCAGGAAAAAAACAAAACAACATAAAAAGGGCAGAGCAAAACAAAAACAAGCCAAATAAACGAAAATGCAAAAATTCAAAACAAATCAGGAAAAAAAACAAAATGAAAATTCAAAAAAAAAAAAAAAATCACTGAACTAACAAAAAAAAAAACAAAAAAAACAATACACATCAAAAAAAATCGCAAATCGCAAACAAACGAAGAAAAAAATACAAAATACAAAACAAAAAGCAAATAGTAGAACAAAGTCAACAAAAATAAATGAAAATGCACAAAAATCACTAAATGGCAAAAATCACAAAACAATTTTAAAAACTTAAATAAACTAACAAAAAAAAAACAAAAAAAAACAATACACATCAAAAAAAATCGCAAAACAAATGCAAACGAAGAAAAAAATACAAAATACAAAACAAAAAGCAAATAGTAGAACAAAGTCAACAAAAATAAATGAAAATGCACAAAAATCACTAAATGGCAAAAATCACAAAACAATTTTAAAAACTTAAATAAAATACAAAACAAAAAGCAGAATAAAAACAGAACAAAAATACAAAAACAAATAGAAGAACAAAACAAAAAAGACATGAAAATGCTAAATCAAAAAGCAAAACAGACAAAAACTAAACAAAGAAAAAACAAATAGCAGAACACAAATAAAAAATAAAACATAAAATTACAAAACAAATAAAAAAAATAAAAATAAATAAATGAAAACAAAAAAGTTTTTTAAAAATCAGTAAACAAACTTAAAAATACAAAAAATACAAAACAAACAAACAAACTAATGAATGAATGAATGAAAACACAAAAGCACAATACACATCATCTGCTTAATATCTGCCAAGATTCTTATCTAAATAATATAAAAACGCTAACGACTCTGAAAGATCTTTAGTTGTGTGTGTACATGAACATATAGAAATTGCCTCTAAGTAAATCAGGACATATAAGTGCAATAGTGTTGCTGTACTGCTAGTAAAGATCTGCTGACTACAGCAGCATTTTGCCAGTTCTGCATGGCATCCCGGGTGAGGTGATAAAGACTGATGGGCAAAGAAAGGGTGCTCACCTCGTGGCTCTTCGGCCTGTTTGGCGAGCTTGCGGAGAGCGGCGGCGAATCCCGAGTGTGCAGACTGGGCCGCGGGGCTCCCGTTGGCCACCACTGCTCCGCTGATGGGAGAGGGAGCGAGGGGGCTTACAGTCGCCATGCTGCATGGTGCTGCCGAAATCATGCCTAATGATGGAGACTTTGGCTCATACCTGCAGAGACAGAAAGATGTTGTTTCTGTTCAAAACTGAATTCACAGTCATAGAGGCTCAATTTAAGATTGAGTTCAATTCAAATCGCTCACGCTGAGTAGAACCGCATGCTTTGATTCGCACAAGCTCTGATACAAAGATGAAGGAGTGTGTGTGCGCACAAAACAGGTTTGGTTCAAATTAACCCTATAAAAGCCTACTGTATAGTATTTGATAAGCAAATGATCAACATGATCAAAACTTGTACTGTACTACATACCTTCTGTCATCTAATTTATAGTTCATACTTACATATATAAGTACATATATTTTAGTATAAGACATGCATTTTGAGGTTGTGGTTCGTGTGTCTTTTTTCTGTGAAATCTTTACTGATTTTTATGAAGTACATGCAACAATAACTTATATTTATATTTATATAACACTTCCTGGACTAAAGCAACTTCATTTTACTTGATTATCCATATATCATTTTTAGAAAAATTATGTTAAAATGTGAGTATCAAATATGATCGTCAGGCTTTTGAGGAAGGTTTATTTGTTGATCTCTCAATCATTGTATTGCATTGCATTAAACAAAAAGCAGAACAAAGTGAAACAAAATAAGTGAAATCAAAAAATAAAACAAATCCGAAAACAAACTACATTTGAAACAAAACAGAAACAAAAGTAAATTAAAATGCAAAAACAAATCAGAAAAAAACAAAAACAAATAGCAAGACAAAACAGGGGGAAAAAATTGATAAAAATGCAAGATCACAAAACAAATTAAAAATACAAAACACGGTATAAAACAAAATGCAAAACAAAACAAATAGCAAAACAAAAGAGGAAAAATCAGTAAAAGGCAAAAAAAAAATATATATGAAAAACTCCCACAACAAATATTACAGAGCTTAAGAATTTAAATCTCATCTTACTAAGACATATTATTGGGAGACTGATATTTATATGCAATTTATGTAAGTAGTCTGCTATACTGTTAGATCTCTTACATTCGTTTTATTTTTTGGCCATACAAAAATCAGCAACTGCATCAAATTGCAAATTTTTGCTCAGTTTGTGACTCTGAACAAAGGTGTTTTTTCCTCTTCGAATTGAGCTCCATATTCTTAATATCTCAGACTGTATGTGCCATAAAATCCTGATGTATCAAATATGATATATACTCAACATACTCAAAACATACTTTTAATTTCCTTTTTTTGTATTATTTTGTCTAAAGTTAAAATAAACTGTTCCATTTTTTTTTTTTTAATCAGACTATTATTTAATTTGTCTGCTTTACAGGCTTAACACATAAAGAGTGAGTTTACTAATAATGAATTACATAAACTGATAACCACATTTATTTGCATATGCTGCTTGCAATGATTTAGCGCCTGATACATTAACTGGTTTGCCCGGCAACCAGAATTCAACTACGACAAGGTCAGACCACCTGTATGAAAATGGTTTTACATTTACATTACATTTTATATTTAGCAGATTTATCCAAATTTTATCCAAAGTGTATTACTAAACCAGAAGCGATTCATTTTAAAGTGACAGTAACATCAGAGGTGCTGGGGAAAAAATGTCAAAATTTGGATAGAAAAATACACGCTATAGTACTTCAGAAATGAAGGCTTAACAGAACAAAAGTTGTTTTTTTTCTTAAAATAATGGTTTGCAGGGGAGAACAGAATTGTTAGACTTTTCACATGTTAAGTTCCAGATCTGAACTGTGAGTTTTCAACAACTTCCTTCCTTTGTGTATCTCTCTCTCACACCTCCAGCTATCACTCACTGCCAGCGTTTCTACCAGAAACAAACAAAAGCTTGCTTAATCGTGATAAACTCTGCCTCACCCTTGCCCTTCTGCTG
>NW_015555819.1:130298-130776 GCF_001515605.1 Sinocyclocheilus anshuiensis
AACCGAGCAAAACAATTAATAATGAACTTAGGGCAGTTAGGAGAGCTGGCAGCAGCATCCCCTGCCATCAGCCACAACTTCATTACGACTTAATGGAGCCTTACGCATCCAAACACGCAGAGCAAGAGAACATAATATGTCCTGTGGTTAAACTGAACAGATTAATCTGATTAAACTTAAATACAGGGTTCCCACTCTTTCATGAACACCAGATTCAAGGACTTTTTCAAGCACCATTTATTTTATATCAAGCACCTATCAAATATGCATCAAACTGATTTTTGCTGTAGTTATTGTACAAGATTTAAATTTGAAAGAATCTCAATTTTTAAATTAATAAAACGTGGTTAAATGTTGTAATAACGTGGTAAAAGCTGATAACTTACTGCCAGATTCTGGAGGATCAATTCTTCAAACAGTGGTACAAGAGGATGTGGTGCTGGTCCTTCAAGAGTCACTCTCAACTTATCTGTCCATA
>NW_015555819.1:132809-133523 GCF_001515605.1 Sinocyclocheilus anshuiensis
CTTGTCCTCCTAATTTAAAAAATGTAGGAGCACCTTCTGATCAATAATCAAAAATTCTGATCAAGAATTAGCCTTCATAATACGAGCTGACATTTGACTCAAAGTGATTTCAGGGGCATTTTCTTTTTACCTTTGTAAATGCATTTTTTCTAATTTTATTAAATGCATGCAGTGTTTCCTCTAGGATTTTTTCCAACTGTGGTGGCAGGACTATTTCTCATGGACCACGCGTTTGCGTTTTAATGTGGATGGAGATTTTTTTTTAAACGGAAGAAGGAAAAACTCCGTTTATAAAAAATACATGTGTACGTGTGGACATGGCCTTATTTTAACTACAAAAGACAACTAAATAAAATAACACTGGATAGACTTCACTGTATAATGAAAGGCAGCAGCAGGTTTATTTAGGCTGCTGTCTCTTTAAGACCTCATGCACAGATCTAATATACTGTTACACTCTCAGCTTTATCTGATACACTCTATGCTTACTTTTCGTTTTAGGAGCGCTTGTCCTCCTAATTAAAAAAAAAATAGCACCTTCTGATCAATAATCAAAAATTCTGATCAAAAATTAGCCTTTCTAATACGAGCTGACATTTGACTCCTTAAAGTGACTTACAGGGGTATTTTCTTTTTACCTTTGTAATGGCATAATTTTCTGTTAAATCTGTCAAATTTAAAAATGTATGTTTATAAGCTTTTTAAAATTTCTAT
>NW_015555819.1:133582-133805 GCF_001515605.1 Sinocyclocheilus anshuiensis
GAGCACCTTCTGATCAATAATCAAAAATTCTGATCAAAAATTAGCCTTTCTAATACGAGCTGACATTTGACTCCTTAAAGTGACTTACGGGGGTATTTTCTTTTTATATTTTCAATAGCATCATTTTCATCTGTCAAATTTAAAAATGTATGTTTATAAGCTTTTTAAAATTTCTATTTAAAACAATATAATAAGAAGTAGAATAAGACAAATAAGTTACCAA
>NW_015555819.1:133833-141885 GCF_001515605.1 Sinocyclocheilus anshuiensis
CTGTGTTTGCTTTTAGAGATGCGCAGCGGCTCAGCTGTTACTATATTTGGAACTATTTTCGTTGATGCAATATATACAATAAGACAATAAGAATGTTTGCGGGAGCGTGACACACACGTTGCGGGAGTGGGCGGTAATGGTCAGAAATTCAGCGGGAGCGGGCTTAAGAAAACTGTCCCTCTCAGGGCTCTAGGCTGCGCATCAACCATAGACTGTATAAAAAGGCATCAACACACGTTTTTTTTTTTCGCGCTCCCCCATCTCCACCCCAATCATTAGTGCCGCTTGTTCGGTCTTTGACAGAACATATAGGACAATTTTTTAAATAGCGCCATAAACAAAATTTATTTCAAATTTAATTCAAGCACTTTCAAGGACCTATGTTTGTTTTCAAGTACTTTCCAGGCCTTGAATCCATATGTCTGAAATTCAAGTACTTTCAAGAAGCGTGGGAACCCTGTAAATAGTGTTAGAATTCAGACACAATATAACACTCAATTTGCAATTTGTTCTCTTTATATATCATCTACCACACAAAAATATCTTATGAGACTTTTGGGCAAAGCAAAGCAAATACGAAACAAAACAAAACAAAACGTGACAGAAGACATATAATGCACAGCTTCTGGCTTCTGTAGTGAAATAAAAACAATACAAAACAAAATGTATGGCCTCTTAGAGCTTTTGAAGTGAACTAAAAATGTAATAAAACAAAAAAGTAAAGTACAAAAAAAACATGGCTTCTTAGAACTTTTGTAGTGAACTAAAATGCAAGTAAAATAAAGTAAAAAAATTAAGTAAAAAAAAAAATTATGGTCTTTCAGAAATTTTAAATAAAACAAATAAAAATAAAACAAAATAAAAAGTCAAATGCAATAAAACACAACAAAACTAAACTAAAATGTACAGCTTCTAGAGCTTTCATATTAAACTAAAAATTAAACAAAAGAGTAAAAAACAACAAAATATAACATATGGCCTCTTAGAGCTTTCATGATAAACTAAAAATAAGTCAAATACAATAAAGTTAAACAAAACAAAAACAAAAATGTATGGCTCTTACAGCATTTGTAGTGATCTAAAAATACAAAACAAAACAAAATAAAAAGTAAAATACAAACAAAAAAACAAAAGAGCTTCTATATTGAATTTAAAAAATAAACAAACAAACAAGTAAAATAAAGCAAAACAAACAAAACAACATGAATAGCCTCTTTAGAGCTTTTTTCTTAGTGAACTAAAAAATAATAAAAACAAATAAATACAATAAAAGTAAAATAAAACAAAAAATATGGCCTCTTAAAATAAATAAAAAAGTAAAAATCAATAAACAAAACGGCTTCTTAGAGCTATCGTAGTGAACAAAACAATTTAATTATATAAAAAAACAAAACAAAACAAAAGGTTCAGTTAAATTAAGAATATCTTTAATACACTATGCAAATAGGCTTCATAAAAAAGTTAGCTATAATCCTCACATGTAGAATAATAAACAAGTGCAGCATTATAACTGAGACACTGTTTTCTCCCTGCCATTAAGCAAACCGCATATCTGTCGCTCTCCAATCCTGTTAAGGGCTTATCAATCAAATCATCATATCATGCGCTCTTGAAACACAGCTGTCTCCCTTCCACTCATTTGCTTGCTACAAACAGGCCTCTTGTCTTTATCTCCCTCATTCTCTCCTTCTCTTGACAAACATTCTCAATCAATCTGCTACTGAACTCACACGCGCTCCCCACCCCCTTCCTCTCATCTCTGCCGCTTACACTTTCCCTCCTCCTGGATAGTGTCAATCAGAGATAACAGAGAGTCTCTGCTCGCTGTGGAAATGAGAAAAGCCACAGGTATCTTCCGGCACACACAGCCATTCTGGGAGAGACGGCCATTTCAACACAGCGCGATTTATAAGCTATTATGTCAAGGAGTGGTACAGAGATAACATTTATTTCTCTAGGATGACTTAAAGGACTATTTCACCAAAAAACAACAATGCTGTCATTATTTAATCACCCCTCAATGTTGTTCCAAACTCACATGATATATAAATATACATTATTCCATGGAACAAGAAATGAGATATTTAGCAGAATATCCAAGCTGCTCTTTTACACTAAAGTAAATGGGAATTTCTGTAGAACTGTCAAGCTCCAAAAACAACAGAGTAAAAGTAGAAAAGAACAAAAACAACATAAAAGTACCATAAGTCATCATGATGTTCTATTTGCATATATTACTATCAAAGTATTTATAGAAGCAAATTTGGTATGATTCCAGGTCTATATAGATTCCAGATTCTCTCCCTAAACTATATTATTGTTCTGACAACAATAAACATAGCTGCTTCATTGCAGTTTTTAGCATGAACTACAACCTTATTAAAGGAGTCAATTAGACATCTGGCATGTTTAGTGAAATATTCCACATCATTCCACATCTATGCACTGACAGATGCACACCTCAAGCTACCGCAGAAAAGAAGCATTTTAATCCCTGATCTAGCAGGATTTACTGCAGGTCTGTGGCTTATTAACCTCACACCTTTGAGTATAGTCACATATACAAACACAAAAAGGATATTGTACGAAAATGATCAGATCTCCAGCTGGCCATGCAGAATGAATGGCCAAATGTTTAAAATGGCTCACTAAAAGCACCCAAGGCTTGCTATGTGAAGATCTCCTCTCTCTCAAAGATGAAATCCTGCTGTGCTGTTTTTCCCAGAGGCTTTAGCTGTGGTTGGAGTCAGCAAAAAACAGTCCCACAGTCCTCTTCTCCCCACTGGCTCTCTAATAAGCTTGTTCATTAGACAGTACAGCCAATGCAAATTGACCCAGCCCTTGTCGACATGACCGGCTCATGTAAATTCAATGGGAGAAACAGCAGGGATAAAAGACTGGGTGATGGATGATGTGTCAAAGTGCTTTGTTGGCCACAAATGAACACTCTCGCACACATACATGTCCATAATGATGACAGACAAGCATTGATGCATGGGCGACTACAGAGATCTGCTACCCTCGGCATTCATTAAGACTAGATAAAGCACCTCACACACACCTGCCTTCTGCTCATTAACCCCAGTGTGTGTATGTGCGTGTGTTTCACTGACAGTATTAAAGATGGATGAGGACTAAAATAGTACTGTTACTTCGAGAGTGAAATGCACTAATTGGTTGTGACTACAATAGAGATTGATAACTAGAGAGAACGTTGATCACAAAGCTACTGGTTACAAAGGGCTTGAAGGTTGAAGACCTTACATTGACGTGTATGTACCGACACAACTCCACTTGCTATAACTGAAGCCCTTACGCTAGGCTTGAATGTCCTTGATTTAATTTGTATTGATTTTTCTGGATCTGTCTGCAGTAATTCATAATGGTATCTACAACCTGTTGATCTCAAAGCTGACAGAGTAAATTTAGAATTGTATTTTCTTGGGATAACAGGTCTTTTCAGGTTACTTTGAAAGGCTCACTCTGTTCTCCCCACCCCCAAACCACCGGTGTCCCACAAGGTTCGGAAATAAGTCCAACCCTCTACATTGCAAGTAAATCAATCGCATATGCGACTAAATCTTCACTCTGGGCGACTAAATGATGTCTAATATCAGCCAATGGCTAATAAATTATCAGATTTTACTCGCCAGTGTGTGAGTTGGAGGCTAAGTATAAGTTTAGCACAGACATATTTTCACTCGCCGACCACTGACTGTTTCACTCGCCAAACACTCTGAGTGCTTCAGAGTTTCATTCTCTGTCAAGCGATCTGTGATATTTTTTCATCTCAATGGATGCGCAGCGCACCTGTGTTTGTGTATTTGGCGTAACGTAAACTGTAGTGTGAAGGCGCATGACTCGCCGTCGCTTTCTCTCACACACACAAAGTGAGAGAGAGAGAGAGAGAGAGAGAGAGAGAAAGAGAAGGAGAGAGAAACTTACATAACATGCAGAATTAATGCATTATATGTAAACGATATTCTTTGTTGTATTTTCCTGTCAAAATAACGGAGTTCCATTGGAATTCTTCAGCTTTTAAGAACTGCCGGGTTCTCCGGTAGTGGGCGGAACTAATGCGCAATGAAATCTCATTGGCTGGCGCTCACTTATTATCGTCCCTAGAGAAACTTACATAACATGCAGAATTAATGCATTATATGTAAACGATATTCTTTGTTGTATTTTCCTGTCAAAATAACGGAGTTCCATTGGAATTCTTCAGCTTTTAAGAACTGCCGGGTTCTCCGGTAGTGGGCGGAACTAATGCGCAATGAAATCTCATTGGCTTGGCGCTCACTTATTATCGTCCCTGTTTTGATTTCAGCAAATCAGTTCCAGTGAATGCACACAACCTGATTAACATTCATGAATCCAGCAGCTTGTTAATCCTTGGTGCGTTTTATATTGTTCTTATTAGTAGAATTCATATATTATTATTATCTTACCAGTATTATTGTTCGTTTTTCCCCATCCCCCCCAATTTTTATTTTTTTCCCTGAATTACCAAAAAAAAGCACCACCACCAGTCCTAAGTTCAGTTAAAATGACTAATATGCATTCATACATAGTTACCTAATTTTAATTCTAATTACTAAACTTCTATTATTAAACAATACTTGATTATCATTAATTATCATATTATAATGCTTGACTGCTTGACTGACTGATGTTAAGAGTTTACTTTCAGATATTTAAAAAGCTGTGCCATTTTACAAACACACATATATATATATATATATATATATATTCAGACCCCCTTCAATTTTTCACTCTTTGTTATCACAGTTTTATATATATATATATATATATATATAGTATAGTATAGTATTTCAGTCTGGCGAGTAAACAAAAAAATTTACTAGCCAATGGCGATTCAATTGCCAAGGTGTCCGTAGAGGGTTGAAGTCCCTTAAACTTCCTCATTTAGACCAGATCACTCTGTATCACACTTTTTAAAAAATTCTTTATTGGCATCAATGGTTAAATAAAGAACCTTTAACATCCATGGAAACTTTCCATTGCACAAAATGTTCTCTTAAAAATAAAGGGTTTCAAAAATGTTCTATCCACCTTTTTCCTGAGTAACCGATGAGGGCCGCCATGATTGATTCTAACTTCCATTTGTTTACTCTCGTGCTCAGGTCTCCAAAGAAATCCATGTTAAAAGGGGGTAAAAAATATTGACTTAATTAAACTGAATCTGTGTTAAAATAATGTGTGCTCTTATCTTTTTGTGGGCAAAATCCTGCAAACTTCACCCCGATCTGGAGCAATATATATGTGCCCTAATCTGTTTTCAATGCAGCTTACCTCTGGCCGCTTCATGTCATCTAGCCTATCCACTCATTAAACTTTGACAGGTGAGTTACTGCAAAAAGACGGTCATTGTGACACTGTAAAGTGACAAAACTATGGCGCCATGTACTTTTTTAAAGTCATTTTCATAGGTTTAACGTTATATTATCGGCTCAGAAATACGTTAATGTGACTAGAAACACCAGAGACCGGAAATGTAAAGCATCGTTCCAGTCAGGCGAGACTTCTGCGTTCAGGAAAAAGGTGGATTGAACAGTGGTTCTCAATTCCAGTCCTCGCGTACCACCGCTCTGCATATTTTGCATGTCTCTCTTATTTAACACACCTGATGACACCATTAGAAGAGAGCGCCATGCATGAACTGTTTCGATTGACATGGTCCCTACACAGTGTTCTTTGCTCCCTACTCCCTGAGCATGGGAAATCTGTTGAAGTTTACTTTACTTAAGAACATTCATTCACGGATTTGTGCTACGCCACTGCCTGCAGCGTCTTCACACACAGACGAAACTTACTACAGAAGTGTAAATTGTGACATAATATACCTCTGTAAATAAATACAATTTAAACACTCGCACACTTAATGCACTTTGAATGGAACATATATGTTCCCTTCTAACTGGAATCATGTCGGAATATCCCGTGATGTCCACTTTGCAGGGCACTTGTGGTCGAATAGAACAAACATCTGAATTGATAAGAGATACATACAAAATGTGCAGAGCGGTGGTACGCTAGGACTGAAATTGAATACAACTGCTATAGAACAATTATTTTTGGCTCCCCAAAGAACTTTTAAGTGAACAATTCCTAAAATAACAATTTATGGCCTATTTTCTTAGTGTGAAGAATGTTTTAATAATCTAAAGAGTCTTTTTTTTTTAAATCCTCTATTATTTTTAAGAGTGCATCATGCAGTTGTGTGGCTTCTCTAATCACTACCACTATGACTGCACTTGACAGCTCATTTCTTATTCGCATTTAGGCCTAGGTCTTATAATTTGGTCTGAATATGTCTGATAAACCTCTCTGATAATAACCTTGGAGTCACAACTAGGTTACTCTTCTTCCCACTCATGAGCATTCCCATGGTCACAATCTTTATCTCAGATGATGGTCTCAGTGTCGCCCCCTATAGGTGAGAAAAAACCTTTGACGTTGCCCTACACAATCAGCTCTCCCAGCCCTGAAGCATCAGGCTCCTTTATAAGTACAAGAAGGTCATTTTTGGCCAACCTAGCCAACAACCCACACTCTAGTCATTTGTCCACTAACATTTATGTTAGTTTGTTATTTACGGAAATTCTATCATCTTACGCATGTTTCCAGATCTCTAAAGTCAATCAAATTTAAGACACCATTTCTGACTATCCCAAGAGGTTCCTGGGCAGATGTCTAATAGAGGTGACCTGGGGTTAAGATTGTACTGTACTTGGGGACCCTGGTGTTCAGATCATCAGACTGTACTCTCTTAGGGGACTTTGTCACTATTCGTGTCAAGGGGCCCACATGTCCCACATTTGTTGTATGTACAAAGGAGCCCATAGGCCCTAGCAGCCCTGGAGCATCCCGGGGGCACTTGTGATCTGCTCACACTGTATTCACTGAGGGCCCTGATGTTCAGCTTCTTTTGGTAGTCTCGAGCAGTGTAGCCTGAGGTTTTGGAGGCTCCTGGAAGTAATGTCAATCATTTAACACAGCGTACACCCCAGGGATCCGCTGCTTCTAGTCTCCTAGCTCAGTGTTTCCCAACACTGGTCCTGGAGTACCCTCAACACTGTACATTTCAGATGTCTTCCAAGTAGGGCTGTGCGATATGGACAAAAAAAACCTATCGCGATTTCTTTGATCAATTTTGCGATTTCGATTTTAATCACGGTTTTGACACACAGACATGCTTTACAGTCATAAATGCATTCAGTGTGAATTTGAAACATATTTCCAAAAGAAAACCAATTAGAGCTTTATCAAAAAGCTGTAACATGTCTCTAGAACAGACATAAGGCAAAATAATCACTAAGTAAAGGTGTAACAAAATGTCTCTAGAATAGACATATGGCAGAAAAAAAAAAAATCCCATGTCCAGGGATTTTTTTTGCCATGCATTGGTCATAGAGCTCTTTGTGGCGTTGCCTCAGATGTTGAACTAGATTTGTTGCGCCAAATTCACACGTACTCCGTCTGCAGTGCGTGTACAGTATGTGTATGCGGTGCAGAAGCAGCACGGACTCATTTTGCTTTCGCACAGGACACGTTTGCAGTCCGCTCCTGATCCGCGGCTGTTTACCACAAACACAACATTTATCCATTATTTTGATTTCAAATCCAAACGTTGTTTCTGAAAATGTAACAGACATAAGGCAAAATAATCACTAAGTAAAGGTGTAACAAAATGTCTCTAGAATAGACATATGGCAGAAAAAAAAATAAAATCCCGTGTCCAGGGATTTTTTTTGCCATGCATTGGTCATAGAGCTCTTTGTGGCGTTGCCTCAGATGTTGAACCAGATTTGTTGCGCCAAGTTCACACGTACTCCGTCTGCAGTGCGTGTACAGTATGTGTATGCGGTGCAGAAGCAGCTGTCAGGGATTCATCACAGTCACTTCAGTCACCATCCAGGTTAATTACCCGATCACAGTCACCTGAGTTCTGATCACCCGCACCTGCTGTCACCAATCAAGCCACACTACAAATACACACACAGCACAGTCACTCACTGTCCGGTCTACCGT
>NW_015555819.1:142563-147701 GCF_001515605.1 Sinocyclocheilus anshuiensis
TATGTGTATGCGGTGCAGAAGCAGCACGGACTCATTTTGCTTTCGCACAGGATACGCATTCATTGCAGTCCGCTCCTGATCCGCGGCTGTTTACCACAAACACAACATTTATCCATTATTTTGATTTCAAATCCAAACGTTGTTTCTGAAAATGCTTTTTCAGCATTGTGATTCTCTTTTATCACAGTACAGTAATACAATCTTTCATAGACATATTCACGTTTAAACTCAATAAATATAACTTTGTTTAACTACCACCACGAGTGCCATCTATTATTGCCTTGTTTATCTAAAAGTGCACTTTTCCTTGTTTTAAATCTAGCCAAAAAGCCATGTGTTGACTGTGAAACAGTAGACTTTAATTATATGCATTTATGGTGTAATTACTAAATTTCCATGCCAATCCATGTTATTTTTTACTGTCACTTTTCAGCGTGTGCAGCACAGCAGAAATAGACTCATGACTGCTGCAGATGCACCGCTCCTAGAGCGCACTGCCGGAGCGCAATCGCGTGCAGTGTGAACGCTCTGATCCGTTAACATGGGCGCGGAAAAAATACGCACCACAGACGGAGTGTGTGAACCTGGCGTTACGTTTGTATGCCCGCCCAGTCTGTTCTGTTCTCGTGCTCCATTTAGGCGCGCTGCATTCTGATTGGTTCGGATAGCATACTGCGGGAAGTCGGGGGCGCGGAAAATCGTGCTGTAAAGCGATTTAGAAATCGCGCACGCTCAAATCGCGATTTTATGACGATTTCGATTAATCGCACAGCCCTACTTCCAAGTCAAACATTTAACCTAGAACCTTGAGACACACCTTTTCAGGTTTCACCTCTTAGGCTCACACCCAAGATATTTTAAGTATAATGCACAACAAACAAAACCACAGATTTCCTACTGGCATACTTAACATTTCTTTTTTCTCATTATGCACCGGTCCATCAGCACTGCAATTGGTTGACTGATCTGAAGACACAAGATGATTCATCTTTAGCCACCTGAGCATAGCTATATATACACACAACTGTTGTAGCATTTGCAGGTCTTGATAATCAAGGCTCTTGTGGTCTAACCTTAGCACATGACCCATATCCTCAGCCTCCTGTTCTGGTAATTAGGCCTACTGCTTACATTAGATGTGTACTTTCTTGTTAGTCATTTTGTAAGGGTTCTGAACATAAATGAAGCATTAAAGTCTGTAGTACCCTTTAGCCTTGCTTTAAAAGTAAAAGTAAAAGCAAAAGCAAACGTGAGTAGGCTAATCTTCAGCAGGTTTTACTCAACATCTCTACTCACAGAACCACACCAGACATGCAAGGTACCTCAAAGTTACCACATTAAACTATAAATGATGCAGATCACCAACAACCCTTCAAATCTACAGTACATAACTCTAGTTCCCCCACAAAGACATACAAAGGCACCTACTCTTCTTCATAAATGGTTCAAAAGCTAATATAGTATACAATATTAATCAAAAAGCCTTCACTGATATGATAAAATAGGGTTTGCATTGTCAATAAAGTTTCATGCTTAACGCATTAATGCAACAAGTTCCAAAAGATCCAAATCATTGTCTTCTGTGTAATTATTGGGTTTGGCATGGTATGTTCAGCATGTCGAAGACGCTCCTAGAATAGATTTATGTAACAGCTCTCAATAATCATCAACAAATTATAGCTATATATTTCTCTTTAATTAACAAATAAAATGGCTTTGCCCACACTTTATGGACATAATATTACATGCATGAATTATTTTTGCTGCTGGGTAGGCAAAAATGACAAAAAAGGAGTTTTCAAAGTTCAAGGTAGAAAGTATTTTATTTACAAATATCGTAAATGAAATAGATTATAAATGACATTAAACTTTAGGATGTCCCACCAAATGACAATCTGCTACCTGAATTAACCTTGCTTTTAGGGATGCACCAAATGTTCAGCAACCAAAATTATTTGGCCGAAAATAGCAAAAAAAAGTTATTTCGGTGAATAAGCGAAAAGACCGAATAAATTGTACCGAACAATGACGTGACATGATCAAATATAGGTGCGCACTAATGTAGAAAACATGTCTGCATTTAAAGGGGTCATATGACGTTGCTAAAAAAGAACATTATTTTATGTATTTGGTGTAATGAAATGTGTTGCTCAAAACTAGCGTTTGAATCGTCTGTGGCAAATTCTTAAAATATGAAAGCATACTTACAGGCTGTGAGTCAGCATTATTTGTCAAAACACCGGCATTGTAGGCTACTCTTCCAGAACCGACAGCGAGAGACTGTTTACTGCATCGCATGTCTTCGATGAGAAGAGGAAAGGGTGGTTGTTGCTGGTTACTGTATGATGATTGAAATTAGTGTTGGGCGATATGCTCAATTTTCATATCGTCCTACCGCCAGCCTGTGAGATCGCCGATACACAATATTATCGTGCTAATTTATGTAATTATTTACTTAGTTTCACTGCGGGAAAGTGAACCAACTCCAGCGTAAGGCTAAAAGCAGCCTAATGTTTTTAATATGACTGAATTTATATTTAACATGATAACAAATTAATAGAAACAACGCAAGTTACTAATTATAATGCTTAACATTTCCTCAGTTATTCAAAAAGCAGCTACAAAAAACGAGCAAAGAACATTACATTACCAAATAACATCATCACAAGCTCAGTCTAGCGCGTTATGCACTTTAAAAACACTCCCGGAAATGGCCTTAAACAATTAGTAAATAAACTGCAGAATGTTATGGTTTCTAATGCATGCACGAATTGCATGTATTCAAACAGCGCTGCACGAGCTCGCGGCGCCAGGATTCAAAGTCCAAAGCGTGAGGAAAACCTGCGCTGAAACAGTGTGACTCGTCAGTTGCTCAGTAACATTTTTATGAATTTTTACAAGGCATGGATGTGACAATGTGATATGTGCAACAAACGTCGTCCCAAATTCTTAATGAGAATCATTTATAAATCTGCTGTTGTCAACCAAAAAAATCACTGAGGTCTTCCTGGGGGTTTCCGCCAAAATAAAAGCTCCATCAACATTCATAAATGTTAGTATTGTAATTTTACTGTTGTTCTGTAAAATAAAATAAAAAAGACAACAATAATGATAATAATAATTACAACAGCTATATTAGTACATTTAATTATTATAACATTCACACATAGTGTTCAAATCTGTAATAGATTTGTAGGCCTATCTGTGGGATCTGAAATATATTCTAATGTTTTAAAAGAATTCTCTTCTGCTCAGCAAAGCTGCATTTATTTGTACAGTAAACATGCCTGATTCAAGAAGGGGGTCTAAAAAAAAAAATATATATTTTTTTTTTTTACTAACATTAATTTTACATTAAATTGTGCTTTGTTGGTATAATGTCTGCTAGAATGTTAAAAATGTTCAGTGTTAAGTAAATATTTTTAAATTGTTGTTTTGTAATTGATTATTTTTTTTTTTTTGGAAAAGCAAGACAAAAAAGTAAAAAGCACATTTTGGCAATTTAATTAATGTAATGGTGAAAAAAATGGCAAAATAGGCCTACTTGGGGGTAAAAAAAGCAAAATTTGGGTATTTAATTTATGCAATGGTGAAAAAAAATAGGCAAAATACATGGGGGAAAAAAAGCGAAAAACCGTGTTCGGTATTTGGCCTTCGGCCCAGTGTTTAATTTTGTTTGGTTTCGGCTTCGGCCAAGAATTTTCATTTCAGTGCATCCCTACTTGCTTTGCCATAAAAAACGTCAAATTTATTGTATTTTTTACAAATTTATTTATGCCTTGATCATGGGGGTCTTGAGCGGTCCTCTCTACAACAACATAGACCAAATTTCTTCAAAAATGTTAAATTCTTTACATTTTTTTAGTTATGTATAAATAAATATATAAACAAATAAAATAAATAATTAATAAATAATAAAACAAATAGTATCACACAATCACAAGCATCTTCATCACTGATAAACGGGTGCTCCACTGGAGACTTGTGTGTGTGTGCATGATGAGACTTTTAGAAATCACAACAGAATAACAACAGAATAACAACAGAATTTGTCATTTCAACAGAATGAAGCAGTTATATTGTTAAACGGCACAAAAGCTTTAAGGCACCGAGTTCACACTTACTGGAGCTTCATCTGGCAGGTAAGGAAGCAGTTCACTGACACTGTGTAAACAATTACAACATAAATACTCTTATCAGTTGGTCCCACAGCTTAGTCTGTGTTTGAGCAGCAGGAAAAGTCTAACAAAAAAGTGAAAGCTTTTATTACATCCCACGCTGTCCCCTCTAACGCTGCCCCCTCTAAGGGACACTTGGCATCTCTTAAGCCCCCAAAACTGCTGACACACATCAAAGTATGCTGGGTAAGTGTTTATGCTTTGGGAATATGCCCACTGTCACTATGTATGCCATGCTGATTGGTCATTTTGAATATCTAGAGAGTGTTTCTGATGTCACATGGCCAAAAATAGGGTAAAAAATATGGGGTTTCTCTTGTCTTTTGACCACTCTCTCCCCTTCTTTTCTCTTGACATCTTATTACATGTGGCTCTTCTAAGACCACATTAACTTTCTGTTCCCAACCTTAATAAGTTAGACATTTTTCCTCCGTTTTAAGGTGCCAAAAATCATAACTTTCTTTTGTCACTTCAGCCCAACAGACATGTCTAAAACGAAGACCACTGTAGTGCAAACAGCCGATGTGTGTGTGTAAATACATATAGCAGCTGACTAACATCAGTTAAAGAAGCAGCAGAAATCTGAGCTAATCCCAATACAGTCTGTCTCTGAGGGTTTATCACTGCTGACTACACACACACACACGGTACAAGGATTTTCATTTTATAATCCATCCTCAACATCCTGTTAATCAATTGCGAAACCAGAGATTATAAAAAAAAAAAACACTACTCCAGCCTTGAAAGGCACAATAAAGTGCAGATTTGTAAGAAGTGTAAAAATAATATAATATAATATAATATGGAATCTGAGAGTGCAAAAAAATCTAAATATTGAGAAAATCGACTTTAAAGTTGTTCAAATGAAGTTCTTAGCAATGCATATAACTAATCAAAAATTAAGTTTTGATATATTTACGGTAGGAAATTTACAAAATATCTTAATGGAACATGATCTTT
>NW_015555819.1:147782-151036 GCF_001515605.1 Sinocyclocheilus anshuiensis
TATAAAATTTTTAAATGCACATATTTTACACCTGTTTGTATACCCAACCATGACTAAAAAAAATAAATAAATAAAACGTGCTTTATACATAAAACACCTTTATGTGTAATAACCTACAACACTCAAAGGCTTATAGAGGTCAAAGAACAAAAGACTGGCTGGTCAAATCAGCATTCAAGAATGTAAATCTCCGTTATCAAGCTGGTCATAAGCAAATAAGAGTCTAATGGAGTCATGAGGAGTTTCTTTAGACAGCGCCTGCATCCCCCCACCTCCATCCCCACCCAAGATACACTCACATCAAACCATTACTGGACCACAGTACCCGATCATACTTACTGTAAAAACTTACTTACATTGCGCTTTTGCATTTGTATATTTTCAAGCTGTGACATTAGTCGTTTTTCCATTCGATTTGCTGTCAGTTGTTGATGATCTTCAATTACAATTGATACTGACTTAATGACGCCTTAATCTTTTTGAGCATGTAATTACAGTAACTTCTCATTTAACTACTCCTTCTCATAACATCCAACTCATCCAGTCTTTCCAGTTTAACACAAACTACAACTCGCATTTCAGTTTCGCACTTAATCAAATAAAACCTCAGCCGAAATTTTAAATGATCTCTGGAAGTCAGTGTGGCTGGATCGTGCAAACTCACATTCTGCCAGCATACACTGTACGTATATCTAGACAGGCTGCTGGGTAAATATGACTTTCCACAGTGCACTGACGTATTTGACCACACAAAAAACCACAAGAGGGACCAAGAGACTTCAAAAACGAAAACGTCACATGTGTAAAACAGACAGGATGTGACCAAACCAACAGTTTCTATGGTTTAACATGATAGGTTTTGCCATTTTGGCCAATACTGATATTTTGGACGGCCAGTCAGATGTACAGAAAATACTTCACCAAAATTCATAAAATGCTTATTATTCATTGACAAGGATGTCTGTAAATCCCAAACTGACCAAAAATTGGCCAAATAATCAGTCTAGCCAATATATATTGACCTAGTTTTCATATTGTACACTAAAATCTATAACATTAATAAATGTAACCAATATTTGAGTGATACTTCTCTCTGCCTTTCATGAGCTCAGGCTTAATCATAAAGCGCTTTTCTGGACAAATTCACATCAAATACTGTGTTAATAACCTAATTTACACAAGATCCAGAAGGGAGGGCTGAGACGGATGGAACATTAACCTTGAGGTAACAGAATAGCAGAAGGTCATCTAACTCAGCACGACTCCCAGCCTAAAAAATCCAATATTTTACTCAGAGACGATTGTTAAACAGTTTTGAATATGAATGAGTCCCAAAAGGTCCCACATCAAGCGTATCATTTCTAATAACAAAGCCAATAAAATCAATATCTGTCACGGAAGACGATAGTATTCCAGGCTCAAATGGAGCGACTGTAATATATTTAAACAAAGTAAACAAAAACAGCTAATTGTACACTTGCAGGATGGACCACGAACGAGTATGAATGAAAACAAAGCGCCCCTCATCACGCAGTTCTCCGGCGAGCGATGGAGCCCCTAACAAACGCAATAAAACACTTCAGCCCGAGCTTCTTTATCACAGAACTCACCTTAAAACTGAAGAAAAGCGTATTTCCCACGCATTTAGAGCTGGAGTAAATCCATGGCGTTGCTCCGGCGGCAGCGCAGCGGTCGAGAGCGCCGAGTGAGCCGCAGTGGAGTGAGTGAAGGCGGCGCTAGAGACTCAGCAGCACCTGCTCCGCTGATCCGCCCCCGGGGCAGAGCTACAGTCAGGGGTGAGGGACCTCCTCCAGACGGGGGTCATGTCACACCGAGATAGACAGATAGATAGCGCACTGTCTGTCTGTGTGTGTGTGTGTGTGTGTGTGTGTGTGTGTGTGTGTGTTGTTTCTCGAAGGAATGCTGTATGTAAATGTTGTACATTCACAAACACAAACATCTCTGCGTTTTTAAGCTATAGGCTTCTATATTCTTCTCAAATAAAAATAAAAACCTTTTGCCGTTTAATTTTATTGACTGATAGTGTTTGATTAAAAAAACTATTACAAACAAATTACAAAATCCTAATTAAAAAATAAAATAATCACATTTTATTCATATTTTATATATTTTTTTTTGTTGTTGTTGAAAACTGTTTATTGAGAGAATTGAGAGAATTATTATTGAGAGAAATTGAAAACTGTTTATTGAGAGAATTTTTTATGTTTCTTAATCGATATAAATATATATATATATACAGTATATATATAAACACATTTAAATGTGTTTATATATATACTGTATATATATATATATTTATATCGATTAAGAAACATAAAAAATTCTCTCAATAAACAGTTTTCAATTTCTCTCAATAATAATTCTCTCAATTCTCTCAATAAACAGTTTTCAACAACAACAAAAAAATATATATAAAATATGAATAAAATGTGATTATTTTATTTTTTAATTAGGATTTTGTAATTTGTTTGTAATAGTTTTTTTAATCAAACACTATCAGTCAATAAAATTAAACGGCAAAAGGTTTTTATTTTTATTTTAGAAGAATATAGAAGCCTATAGCTTAAAAACGCAGAGATGTTTGTGTTTGTGAATGTACAATTAAATACGTATAACATAAAACAATTTCAATTTTAAAACATATAATTTAATTACATAATATAATCTCATTAAATAATTTAAATAATTAAATGATACAATTAAAAGTATAAAATGTTAATAATTTATATATATATATATATATATATATAATTTAATGCAATAATGGTTTAACATATACAATCTGATATATACAAAATATAGCATACATGTAACATATAACTTAAAATATATAATCTCTTCTTCATATATAACATAAACACATACAAACATAATAAATATAAGCAACAGCCCACCAGAATTAATTAGAGTATGCTTACAAGATTTGCTACCACAATAAATACAAAAAACTTCCAGTATATGCTCAAAACTCTTGTCTGCATTTAAAATAAATATTACATACTTGATATCAAAATAATATTTGTAACAAAGACAACATTCAAAGACTTTGATTCATCTTTAACAACAGAATCCCAAAATGAAAAAAACAAGCTCACTATACAGTAAATAATGCAGTGTTATTTATGCAAAATAAATGAAGATGTAAAAATGATGATGCAAGTCTATATTCCCTTAAGATTGTACCATAGTCTCTCTCTCTCTCTCTCTCTCTCTCTCTCTCTCTCTCTCTCACA
>NW_015555819.1:151079-151819 GCF_001515605.1 Sinocyclocheilus anshuiensis
AACACACACACACACACACACACACACACACACACACACACACACAATACTGAACATATTCAAAACTACAATATATCCACGATATCTTTGTCTTACGCTGTCTGTTTATAATATATTGCTACACTAAATTGTGGTTGTCACATATGGGTGTCTTGGGTGATATATATGTGCACTTTTGGCCCTGTGGAGAAAATAAACACACTTTACACACTCTCGCTAGTTTAGTTAATTAATCTGCTAATATTTTTTAAAGAAATAGTTTAGCCAAAAATGTAACTGCGCTGAAAATGTACTCACCCTCAGGCCATCCAAGATGTAGATGAGTTCTCAGAAAGACAAGACAAGGAAGTGTTTAAAACCTGGCACATATAAGCCTCCATTTGCAACTGATTCTGGGCACACACACACACACACACACACACACACACACACACAGACACCTTCAGTTTTCTATGACGTTGAAACCTCTGGCACTCGCATGACTTAAAACCTTAATTGTACTTGTGGTCATTGTTGCTAGCATCCAGAGCCCCAGCGGAGGGTAGCCAAAAATGTAACTGCGCTGAAAATGTACTCACCCTCAGGCCATCCAAGATGTAGATGAGTTTCTTCGTCAGAACAGACTTGGAGAAGTTTAGCATTACATCACCAGTGGATCCTCTGCAGTGAATGGGTGCCGTCAGCATGAGAGTCCAAACAGCTGATCAAAACATCACAATAATCCACAAGTAAACCACACC
>NW_015555819.1:152043-168714 GCF_001515605.1 Sinocyclocheilus anshuiensis
TGTGTGTGTGTGTGTGTGTGTGTGTGTGTGTGTGTGTGTGTGTGTGTGTGTGTGTGTGTGTGTGAGATCAAATGACACACCACAGTCCTAATGGTGAGGAGAGGAGGATGCTTTTATGTGTGTGGTATAAACGCTACCTACAGCCTAATCTGTGTCTGTTGCTGTGTCTCTCTGCACGTGTGTGTGTGTGTGTGTGTGTGTGTGTGTGTGTGTGTTTTGGCCCTGTGGAGAAAATAAACACACTTTACACACTCTCGCTAGTTTAGTTAATTAATCTGCTAATATTTTTTAAAGAAATAGTTTAGCCAAAAATGTAACTGCGCTGAAAATGTACTCACCCTCAGGCCATCCAAGATGTAGATGAGTTTCTTCGTCAGAACAGACTTGGAGAAGTTTAGCATTACATCACCAGTGGATCCTCTGCAGTGAATGGGTGCCGTCAGCATGAGAGTCCAAACAGCTGATAAAAACACCACAATAATCCACAAGTAATCCACACCACTCCAGTCTAAGAATTAATATTTTGTGAAGTGACAAGCTGTATGTTTGTAAGAAACAAATCCATCATTAAGATGCTTTTCATTTCATACCATTGCTTCTGGCTAAAATAAATGATCAGTGCACTATGCTTTTAAACTTAATGTAATAATATATATCTAGCATCACAAAACCTATGAGTTTTTAAAAAATATGAGTTACGGGACCAGCCATTGCTTGTATCAATGTTTTTTTTTTTTTTTTTTTTTGGAATACACATTCAGTAAGAAAGTCCATAGAAAGTTTTTAGATTTTTATTGATTTATTTTAAGAATTTTTATTTTATTTTTTTAGAGTAATTGGAATGTAACTGGAAAACAATGTGTAATTATAATATTTGATACAAAGAGTCAAAATGAAAATAAATGGCCTTATTTTAATGTACTTTCTTGTTGAAAATGACTGCAAGAAAGTGTTTGTACCATGATTTTCCTGTTTTGAAAATTTATAAATTAAATAGGAAATAACATCGTTTTTTTCTGACAAATTTAACCGATGTTACTATTCTGCTTGTCTGTGTGTCTGTCTGTCAGATGTGTTCAGATGAGATCTAATGGGTTTGATGTGTGATGAGGTCTGAAGGGGTCTGAGGAGGTCTTCACAGTATATTTTTATATATCTAAACCCTTAATGCTAACTATATGCCTAAAAAAGTTCATCAGACTTCATGCTTTAAAAGCCTTTTTACCAGGCTTTGTCAAGTCAACATCAAAGTCTTTCCTGTTCCAGTTAATATTTATAATATCAAACGTTCCAAATTTATCCACCATCTTAAAATCTCTTTGAAAAACAGTCACTGCAACACTTCATGTAATTTTTGCACTTATATTCATGTCAGAGTAAAACCTTTGCTTTATTTTTACATTGTCTATCATTTTAGCTTCATTGTACTTATTTTGACATTGATTTTAGATGTATTGATGCTGTTTCAACAGCCGTTTTAGGGCCGTTTACTCTTCAGCACCAGTTCAAACAGCTTCCTTTTTATTTCTTATAATAACGCTGTTGTATTTTTGAACATGTCATGTTTGCATATAGAAATCATCTCATGCTTTTATTGTTCTTCTGACAATGGGTTTCCTCTTTAAATTTATACGCTGACCTGCAGCATTTTACTTCACTGAAATACATAATCAGACTTGCTGTCCTGACCACATCTGCTAATATTCATGCTTGGGTATTGCATGTAAATATGAATAATAAGTAAACACACAACCAGTTTTTCTACTTTATGATCCAAATGCTCTAATCTGGCCTTAAAAGCTATGCTTGAATGTGAAAGTCACTTCCCATTATCATATATTATCATTACATATTATGATACAATGAAGACATGAATTAGGAAATGAAATAAAATACTGCAATGCATTTAAATATATCAATTATAAAAATAAAATAATGTGAATATTTAACTAACCCTAATAAAAATGAAACATGAACATAAATGTGAATATTAAACATAGAAATAAAATATTATGTTTGTTTTTATTTTCAACTTTAAATTAATTAATTAATATTAATTTACAAAGATAAAATAAAAAAATAATAAAAAAATGTACGAACAAATAAAAATAAAATATAAAAATAAATGTGTCTATTAAACATAGAAATAAAGTATTTTAATTACGTTTTATTTTTATTTTAAATTAATTAAATAACTGATTAAAATGTTATAAAGTATGCTGAATTTATCCTGTCATTTATATATATATATATACTGTATATATATAAAGTGTCATTTATTTTTGAAGGCTTGACCCTCCATAACAAGCTTGGCATACGATTATAAACATGTTTCTGATAAGATTATGCATGCAAAAAAATAAATAAATAAAATAAAATAAATACATGCACTGTTCCTCCGCCTGTGCACAATGTATGTAATATGATTTAATATGATGCATAGGCACATTAATATATCGAGACATGCACAGGGTCATTTCCATTTCCTCTCCTCCCAACGTCTCTCTTCTTTTCATTCATATCTCTCTTTTAATCCATTCTGTGCAAATGGTTCATGGCCCACAGTGCCTTGCCTCTCATCCTCTCCTCTGCCTTTTTTCCCCTCCTTTCTCCAGCCTCCACTCACCTCCTCTCCCTTGTTGAGTAATTATTGAGAAAGTAGCATGTGTCTGACATGGTCGCTGTGGCAATGGCGGTCAGGAACCCGGTCGTGAGCCCATTCAGCACGTGAATGAGAGAGAGAGGGGGGCGGATAGAAATAACAGCAGGATGTCTCTCTCTCACACACACACACTGGTATTTCCCAGTCCTCTCTCACACATAAACACATGCAAAAATGCATGCAGCCGCAGCAAACACATGCAATATTTATCATTACATTCTTCTATTGAATGACTTGTATGAATCATTGTATGGCTTGTGCATTTTATATTAGTGAATACTGTGTAAACAAGCTAAACTATGGATGCTTGTTTCCATCGTGGGTAAAATGGTAATTTCGACTTTATATCTCAAAATTCTTTTTTTTTTCTTCTTGCAATTCTGACTTTGTATCTCACAATTTTAACAAATTTTCAGCACTGAAAAAAAAAAAGCCAAAATTGTGATATAAAGTCAAAATTGTGAGAGAAAAAATGTCAGAACTGAGATATAAAGTCAGAAATTCAAGAAAAAAGACAAGTGTGAGTCAAAATTGTGACATATAAAGTCAGAATTGCAATATAAAGTCAAAATTGCAAGATGTAAAGTCAAAATTGTGAGCAAAAAAGGTAAAAAATTTCATGATATAGAGTGAGAAATTACAGAAAAAGACAGAATTGTGAGAAAGTCAAAATTGTGAGATATAAAGTCATAATTGCAAGATATAATGTCAGAAATTCAAGAAAAAAGTCAGAATTACGAGATATGAAGTCAGATACTCAAGAAAAAAAAGAGTTGTGAGAGAAAGTAAAAATTGTGAGATATAAAGTCGGAAGTTCAAGAAAAAAAAGACAATGTCTCAATTGTGAGAAAAAAGTCAGAATTAAATGTTAACTCACAATTTCCAGGTATAAAATCGCAATTCTGAGAAGAAAAGATGAAATTCTGAGATATAGGGCCCTATCATACACCAGGCGCAATGCGGCGCCAGGCGCGACGCAAGTGTTTTTTGCTAGTTTCAGCCCGACGTAGTAATAATTTTCACGTCCAGCGCCATGTTGTTTAAATATCAAATGCATTTGCTCCCATCTGTGTGCTCATAGGCATGCTGGTCTGAAAACGAGGTGTGTTCAGGCGCATTGTTGGCTGCCAAATATTAAAAACTAAAGGATTGCAATCTAAAAGATTATTATTGCGTAGGCTACATAAATATAAAAATGCCTACATGTCATAATGGATAGTCATTGCATGTATCAGAATTAGGCTACCTATTCGAGATCTGTTTCCTCTCTGGAGACGCGGTCTGTCTTTGCTCTTGCAAATTCCGTCGTGTAAATAGTAAATCCGCCATGGGACGAGCACAACTGCCTCTTAAAGGGGATGGGAGATGACACTCTGATTGGTTTATTGCACGTTATGCCCAAAACACACCCATTACTCATTAGGGACAACCCTTTTAGACCATGCGCCAGGTGCGCCGACCGTTTTTCCCATCATTAAACTAGCAAAAGTGGATTTGGACACGCCCCAAGTGCACCTTTGCCGTTTGCTTTAGACCTTGCGCTTAGATCGTTAAAATAGGGCCCACAAAGTCAGAATTGCGAGAAAGAAACTAAGAATTATGACCACAATTAACTTTTATTAATTTTTTTTGTATTCAGTGGCAAAAAACTGAATTGTGAGATGTAAACTAAAAATTTAGAAAAAAAAGTCAGAATCCTGAATTTATATCAGATTTTTTTTTCTCAGATTTGCAAGAAAATTAGACAGCTAAAAACTTGCAATTACATTTTTTTTATCTCGTGGCAGAAACAAGCTTCTATATGAAACCACAAAAGATTCCAAAAATACGACCAAAAATATTCCTTAATATTATTATTATAAAAGTTAATATTAATTATAATGAATTTTGTTTGGTTTTTGTTTAAAACACTTGAAATGTCAGTAAATGGAACAATACAAAATACATACATTTAAGATAAATTCTCTGAAAACAAATCTTACTATTATATTGTATGCAATTTTTCTGCTTAGAATGTTTTAAAAATGTTTTTGATATTGATTAAAATAGAGTTTATGATTAATTTTATCACTGTATTTTAACACAGAGATGACAAAAAAATAAATAAAAATGTAGTATATCTCTGTGCCCTAACCAGACGTGACATGGTAAAGTGGAAAACAATAAAAGCGGGAAAAAAAACATTGTAATTTATCATAAAAGTGACACGTGATGAGCGTCAAAAACCTTCAGTAATGTGATTCCTGATATCTATCACTCTAATGCTTATATTAAATGCCTAATGCTACAAAAACATCTGACTTCAAGCTCATTTTAATAGCCCCGCCCATACTGTAATCTCATTGGTCAAAAATCCTGCCACTCAACTGCTCACTAAACAAATATCAATATTATCTTCTGATTGGCTGTAATTGCATCACATCACACATCAGTTGCGTGTTTCCGCATCCTCAAAAAAAAAAGAAGTCAAATTAATTATGCTCCCTCATCAGAAACCTTGTTGTAAAAGAATCCTTTACAGAGCTTGCAGTTTAAAAATAATCTGTGAATAAATAAACTTAAATAAATACATTTTAATTCAATACTGAAAACATATAAATGAAAGAGTTCAGGACTGATTTACCCAATATTTTTGTGTGCTATGTATGTTTATGCTTATTGTAGCATTAGCTTGAAATCAACTGCGACTTGATTCTCACTTCGAGCACTATTCGTGTTGCTGCCTATAGAGTGTCCAAAAATCCAGTACAGAGTGTAAATTCAGTACAGATTGACATTAGCATATTGCTAAGCTAACATGCTACTTTAAAGGGGTCATATGATGCGATTTCAATTTTTCCTTTCTCTTTGGAGTGTTACAAGCTCTTGGTGCATAAAGAAGATCTGTAAAGTTGCAAAGACTAAAGTCTCAAATCCAAAGAGATATTCTTTATAAAAGTGTTCTTTTTAGCAACATCATATGACCCCTTTAATACACTCAATCAGTACATAGTAGCCTACTAACAAACATGGCATGAATGCTTAATTGCACCAATGCACACTTTTAGTGTACCTCAAATCTTAAAAATATATATTTCAAAAGAAATCTGTATTTGCAGACAATATTAATGAAACAAAAGGCCACTTAAGTGTACTTAAAAGTTCACTGACTGTTTTTAAAATACTGAAAAATTGCAATTTGATTTATTGTTAAATGCAACGTTTTACTTTGAAATACATTTTAAATCATTATTTTAATAATCTTTTATTGTGATTTAAAGTGTTATTTTGATGTGTCGACTAACATACTAAAGCCACGCATGTAAAGTACTTGACTATAAACTGTAGTGTGTTATTCAATATTACATTTAAAGTTAATATATTTATATATACAGTAAATATATACTAAACTGCAAATTCATCATTACAAATATATTTAAATACAAGTTTCAAAAGAAATTACACTTAAGTATATTTTAGTTTACCATTAATGCTTGTCAGTACATTTGGTAGTGCACACTTAACCATATTTCAAAGACAATGGAAGTAATTATGAAATTACCTATAAATATGTACTACTATGTGTGCCAAAACATTCTTAAGTTAACTTAACTTAATTAAATTGTGCAATGCAATTTAATTAACTTAGCTTAAATTGCATTTAATATAAATTTAAACTAATACATTTTCATTTAGTTGTAAATAACATGCAATTAAGTGTCTGAAAACGTTACTTTTAAAGTTAATAATTTTAAAATAAGAACTCTTTTTACTAGAGTGCACTTGTTTTTCACAAGGGTGGGTAAAATGTTCTATTTTAATAGATACTTTTCTAAAATTTTAATTGATACTTAAATTAGTGTTAAATAAAACCACATAACAATCTCTCAATTTCTTGTGGATCATCTGCCATGCATTTTTATAATAAACTTAATGTGATGCATTCTGGGATTGTTTCATCATAAAAATTAAACATGTGAAACTGAAGCATCATTATAATGTCGATTTTCTTGAGTAGCCGTCATTGGAAGTGTACTTCTGATCTTTTAAATTCTATGTAGGGAGCTCATGCAGCTTTGGAGGAGAGCTTATATTTCTCTTTCTCTTTAAGGGGTTTGTTGAGGCATGAAATGCGTGGCGGGCGAAAGTAACCGCACACTTCCTTTACTGTCACATCCGATTACAGAGCAACACTGAGCCTTAACCTCATAAATAAAACAATCAATGTGTCTGTACCGCGAGTCACTTGAGCGGACAGGAAAGAATTCTAACCTTGTCTAATCCCATTACAGCAGGTGATGTGAATTACTAAAAGTTTTGTATACATTTTTAATAACTAGGTATGTCGTTTATGTTCTAACACGTCTCAGAAGGAAGTCCATTTGTACCAGGTACATCTGAATGATTCAAGGTGTCCTTTGGGTAATGACATGACCGAATGTCCATCATGGGACACTGTTAACATGACATTACTCCAGATTAACTTGGTATATAAAGCAATTGCATGTTTTCATCCTGCTGCAATTGGAGGCAAAATTACCCCCGTCCTTTTGGTCGATAAACCATAATTCACAATTATATAAGTAAAATAATATAGCAGTCAAAGTTGTGCTTTAACCTTAATGCACTCTATAAGGTGCTGTTCACACTGAACGCATCTTTGCATCTAAAAACGCACGCTCAGGAATGTTATTTAAAACAACGCAGTGCAGAGTGCCTCCTCCACCATGTTGCCATCAAATAAAACAGTTGCCATGCCAACTTGCTACTGAAAACAAAAGCTTGCAACGCTTGCCCCGCCTCCGGGGTCTTCTGATTGGTCCACTGTTTTGGAACTGACATTAATGAGCGGCGCTGCGTGTGAAAGTTTAAATTCTTTTAACTTGACACAGTGTCTTAATACACGTCCATCTAGTGCATGTTTACATAGAAAAACAATGGAAACGTAGTGGAAAATGCGTTCTGTGTGAACAGCCCCTAATACTTAGGCTATCAAATGTAAAGAAAACTAGTGCTGTCAAACGATTAATCGCATCCATAATAAAAGTTTTTGTTTACATAATATATGAGTGTGTACTGTGTATATTTATTATGTATATATAAATACAAACACATGCATGTACATATTTAAGAAAAATATGCTATGTTTATATATTGAATATATTTATATATAATATAAAATATAATAATACAAATATATCAATGTACATACATGTAAATATTTTCCAAATATATACTGAATGCGTGTGTATTTATATATACATAAATAAACACAGTACACATACATATATTATGTAAACAAAAACTTTTATTTTGGATGTGATTAATCGCGATTAATCGTTTGACAGCACTAAATTAGAAAGTAAAAATGAGATACAGAAAATAAAGAACGCAATACACATCCATTGCAATTTCATTATGTTCAGCCCAAAACTTGACCAACATATTCTTCAGGACGTCTTTAAGAATGTTTGAATAAATATTTACTGATAATTCTTGCCAAGGTCAAGTTTAAAATTCAACCCATTAAAAAAGACTTTGAATGAATTAAATAAGACCCTGCCCTCAAAACAACTTGCCAAACAAAAGAATATTAGATTACTGGAACAATATCAGATATTTATTTAAAAAAAAAAAAAAAACTTCATACCAACTTCAATGGAGATGGTCAAATGTATGTTGTTGCCACAAGCAAGCTAGCCATCATGTATTCATGCAACGCTATCGGTTTATAAAAGTTTAATTGTATGTGACCCTGAAACAAGACAATTACCCACAACCCTCTAGCGAGCCTACAGAAGAATATCTCAAACAGCAAAAATGAAGAATTGACCAAGGACAAACAAAAGCTCAGAAATGAACCCAATGGAAAAGCAGGAGAACTTGAAGTAGGCAGTACAAGGAGGACTGCTCTTTTTCACAGTTTTCTGAAACGAGGAATTGACAAATTGTTCACCAAGGTCATCTAAGAGACTGACAAGAAGCACTTCTGCCAAGAAGTGATTTCTCCCAAAGGAAACCAGCTATTGAAGTTCCAAGAGTAGTTATTTTTCCCACAACAGAATGACTGTATTTTCTGACTTTATTTGGTTGAATAGGTGATTACAAAGAATAACAGTTATTTATTTGATAAATTAGATCCCTCTGAGTGTTAATGTGACTGTTAAAATAAATACTTCTTAAGAAGTCAGCCAAGCCGACGAAATTCTCACTGTGCAAAAATAGGGAATAGTATATTGTGTAGTAAACACAAAACAATAACCAAAAAAAGAACAAAAGAGTCTGACAACCTCAGACATCTCTGCTCTCAGGACTAACTCATCATTTCCACCAATTCTGACAGGTGAGTTGTTTGCTAGAGGGATACCAGGAACTTGTCAAGAAAAACACAAAATGAGACAGTGCCCACAGATAAACACATTGCGAGTTTGAGGTGTGTGTATTGTAAATGATGGGGGCCGTTATGACCTTGTGGGTTTGTGGCAGACAAATGGGTCCACAGCTGGGGCAGAGGTGCATTGGCCTAGAGGTGGCCTAGTTTACTCTACAGCTGAGAGGAGGTGGGACACTGGAATCTCCTTTGTTGCCTGAGGTGGAGTCAAGAGGTAACTGTAAAATTCAGAGAGTTCATTCAGAAGTCGCTGGTGTAGTAGAAGGTGCTGTCGAGTCGATCTTCAGAGTACATCCCAGGAATGTACCGGGCTGCTACAATCAGCATTTGAGAGGAACTGGAAGACTGGCATATCCTTTGTTGCCCAAGGTAGAGTCAAGAAGCAACTCTTGGAATTCATTCAGATGACTCTGGAATAGTGGAATGTGCTGTTTAGCCAGTCTTTTGAGTACTTTCAAATGTTAACTTATTAATAGGTTGTACACTTGCAAACATCCCCCTAAGAAATGTGTCCAATTAGGTCAGGTGAAGCTGAAACTTTCTTAAAACGGATTTTGCATGTCCTTAAACAATATTTTGCTTACAAGGCATTGGGCTTCTACAGTGAGTGCTTACAAGAAACTGGGAGATCGGCATCTCCACTGTAGCCTTAGGTGGAGTCAATAGGTAACTGTGAAATTCTGAGAATCCATTCAAAAGTTCTCCGGAATAGAGAAAGGTCTTCTAGATCAAATCTAAAAAAGCAAATAATAAAGACTGGCTGTACACTTGTACACCCCAAAGAAATGTGGCTGGCCAATAAGAGTAAGGTGAACCTGACTCCAGCCCAATATACAGGACTTCCTTAAATTACTCAAATCCCTAGAAATAAAGGTGTGTTGCAGGGTACAATCCGACAACAATGAGCCTCAGGTGGAGTCAAGAGGTAACTGTGAGTCCCTGAGACTCATTTAAAAAGAGCAAGTCCAGTGTTTACCAATCTTGTTCCTAGAGGCATACCAACGGTACACATTTTCGAACTCTTCCTAAACCAACACACCTGATTTAACTAGTAGCTTGTTACTCTAAGACCCTGGGGCCAGTTGCATAAACGTAATCACTATGTTAAGACTGTGTCTTTCGAACTAGTTTGACCAACTAGTAGTTAGCCGAGAGGTAATCAGACTTACTTTTTGGATTCAAATTAGACCATTCACCCTTTTCATAACTGACAAAACTGGAAAAAAATAGATTAACTTTTTAAGACAAGTCTAGTGGTTTTAGCAACCAGCCCCTGGGCTACATCTGAAATTGCATAATTGCCTATTATGTAGTAGGTGAAAAACAGTACGTGACCAAAGTAGTATGTCAGAAATCACAATACTCATGAAGAGTAGGCAAAAAGTATCTGGATGACCTACTACTTCTAGCATGATTCTGAAGTGTGCATACAGTGTACACTTTACTATCCCATGTGGCCACAGGAGAGGATTTATGAATGGCAGTGACGCGACGCAACTGATGCTGGTAGGTCATGTGACAACATGGCGTATTGGGCACATTGGCGTACATTCATACCACACACATTCATACTGTATAGAACATATTTTTTTGTGATTGCGAAGAGCATGCAATTTCGTATGTAGCCCTGAAATGTATGGGTCAGGCAAGGGAACAGGGTTGGAAAACACTGGACTAGTTGATCTTCAAGGTGAATCCATCTGCACAGTAGATACTGGAAAATGGTCCATTGTCTTCTCTTACATTAGAGAATTAATAGGATTAAAGAGCTTCTTCATTTTAGATTCAATGAGTGCTTCTATTGGCTGTTCCAACCCTCTCACAACATTGTCTTGATCTGAGAGTTTTGTGAGGAGCAGGTGGGAATGGTACCGTCATGAAGATGAGCGATGTCTTTCTAGAGTGCTTGTGGGGTTTGTCATACTATCTGTTGACTTGTGGCAGACACAGGTGTGCATACGTGATTGTGAGTTTCTGGGTGGCCCACTTAAGCTCATGACTTTGTGGAGGATGGGCAAGAAAAGTGAACTCATAAGGCCTGTTCATACCAAGGACGATAACTATAAAGATAACGATAAAGATATAGTTCTAAAAATAGTTCTCAATATTATAGAATATCAGGGTCCACACCACAATTATAATGATAAAGGCACAGAGAAACGATATCATTGGAATCACTTCCAGAATGATTTTTTTTCCCAGCTGATGAATGATACAGACACTGACGCCCAATCAGAATCCATCCTGCTATAACGAGCTTAAGAATTTAAAGCGACAGACGCGTGTATGCTTTGAATAAACAGATGATATCGTTTTCTGGTGTGGACGCTAATATCGTTATCTTTATAGTTATCGTTCTTGGTGTGATTGGGGCTTAATGAATAACTTAATGTATAATGAATGTCCACCTGTGTTTGAGTCTGCTGTATTCCTAAGGATCGCCCATTGGACTGCTCATAGTTGATGCATATGATACGGTACACAAAATGGCAAGCACTTGCCAAAATTGCATGCTTTGAGATTGTTTGAGCTACATGCAACTTTCAAGAGTGAAGGTGTGCAGGTTTCTATCAGTATACTTGGAACAAATTTCAATGAGGAATGATCATTTATCTACAGTTTTTCTTTTTTAAAAACATTTAGTTTTACATTTTTTAATTAAATTATAATAATTAAATAATTAAATTAAAATAATAAAATTTTTATGCATACCCAAGGATCAGTGTACAGTGCCTGTGGTGCAAATTTTGTAACCAGAACAGTATCTGTGTACTGCACTCACACCACCAGATTTTTGTAACTGGGCCACATATGCGTATTGAATTTGTGTAGAATTTGATAGGCTACATTTTTGACTGTACGCATACACTATCTTGAATGAAGTATACTTTGGCCTTTAGACCATTTGCACTGTAAACCTTACCTTAACCTTTATTCCACTGGTGCCGTTCAGCGCATAGGGCGACAAGCGTTCTCTAATGGCGGCGACTTCGGCCTCATCCCATGGAATGTCGACTGCCTGCAGGTCATCTATAAAAGTCCTTCGCCATGTGATTTTCGGTCGTCCTTGTTTTCATTTGCCTTGAGAAGGCCGCCAGAATAACGGTATCCCGGTAAATTATCTTGCGGAGGCGGAGAATGTCTGCGAAGACATTGGAGATGCAAAATTCCAACTTTCGAGTGACAGCTTCCATTATCTTCCAGGTTTCGCTGTCAGCACAACGATTGTGGCTCAGGAACCACAATTTAAACTGCAGAGAGAGGAAATTCCAGATTGGGCAAGTTGTTGGAATGTGGCAGATGCCTTGCCAATATGGCAGACAACATCTCGCTCTGCGTCCCTGTCCAAGGAGATGATGCTACCAAGATAATCGCCACTTCCTCCACCTGTTGTCCATTGATGGTAATTGGGACTCTCGAGTTTCCATAGCCAATGTAGACGACTTTGGTCTTCTGTCCAGTGATTCACAAGTATTGTTATTATTGTAATAGTTTCCTAGTCAGAAATTAGACATTGAACTGCCTCTCAAGTATTTACGATTGGAAAACCAGGAATAATTTTGATACCCAAGTTTTCAAGTTTGACAAGTCACAAACGTTAAACATGGTAAAGGAAAGTTATGTTTTTATATTACGATTGGTGCATATTGTATGTATTTTGTTCAGCGAAAACTGCTTTTATTTGCCCAAAGCTTCAGAATCATCAGCAAGCCAACTATGTTGATCAGTGAATAATTGTCTATGTTGCTCGCTATCTAGTTTAGTAAATGTAAAGCATAGCTAATGTTTACATGGTCGTCACCAAATGAGATGCAACATTTTATTCAAAATCAGTTGGAAATTTGACTGTCGATCTTCAGTATATTTTGGCTGTAATAAGATTTCCCCATAAAATAGGCAAGAATGAACTTGGTGTCCTCCATGGTTCCTATTCGTTCAAAGCACATCAATGCAACAAATTCTTAAGAAATGAGAAGTGGGAAATTTCCCATAGCAATGCGAAGACAGCACAACACAGCTGCTACAGCTCTATATACATTCACACGGACATCTTCACTTGTTTATTGGCTGATAACCAATAAATGGCTGATCTTAAAGGAACACTCCACTATTTTTGAAAATAGGCTCATTTTCCAACTCCCCTAGAGTTAAACAGTTGAGTTTTACCGTTTTCGAATCCATTCAGCAGATCTCCGGGTCTGGCGGTAGCACTTTTAGCTGTAGCTTAGCATAGATCATTGAATCTGATTAGATGTTGATTATTACGCCGGAATGAGAGTATAGTTCCTAGCCATATCAGCCTAGAAAATCGCAACTTTTCATTTTCCGTCGGTCTTAGTACACGATGTAACTACAGAAGAGTCAAGTTTTAAATAGGAAAAATATAGAAACTCTTTGGTCATTTTTGAGCGAGATGCTAACGGTCTAATCAGATTCAATGATCTATGCTAAGCTACAGCTAAAAGTGCTACCGCCAGACCTGGAGATCGGCTGAATGGATTCGAAAATGGTAAAACTCAACTGTTTAACTCTAGGGGAGTTGGAAAATGAGCCTATTTTCAAAAATACTGGAGTGTTCCTTTAAAATTCTACAAAAGCAATAAAAGAACATGTCCTTAAGATTGCTCTTGATTATATGTTTTGCACTTTTTTTGATGGGTGCATTGTACTATCAGTCAGACAGCAGTCTTCCTATAAGTTCTTGGCCAGAATAGGCTGCAAGGTGAACTGCACTATATGTATATGTATGTCGACTAGATCTGCAAGAAACAGCTATTCTACATCGAAGTGCTGAGTGATTTATGAATACAATCCACTGCTGGGGATATTGTCAGATGGTGCATTTGTATCGACACATCGCTCATCTCCCTTCCACCCATCTTTTGTCATTTTTCATCTTATCTTTCACTGCAACGTGCCACCAATTTCCTCCTCTTTGACTTTTTTCTGCTTTATCTTCCTTTTCTCGTTCTTTTACTGGAAGTGTCTATGTGACAAGAAGCAGAGGCCTATCTTTACCCTGTCACTCTTTATAACAGTTAAAAGATAGCCAGAGTCTGGCTTCAGGCCAGTTAACCATAGCGCAAAGAGACAGAACTGCTATTATCGTTAACCGCTAGCTGACAGCCGAGGAAGTGTCAAACCACAGGAAGTGACATGTAAAAACGTATTAAAAACACTGTCGTTTTCCAACACAGGTTAGCAGAAATTACTGATGCATGCGTGAAACAAAGGATCTTTCTAGAAAAAAACCCAAGCTAGCCAGATACTTTCTCATCTTTTCATATATTTCACTTAATCTGACAGCCTTGATGGCTTAAATACATCATCGTGGGCTAAGATAAATGACATCTTTCATTCTCACCCTGTCAATGACAGATGGTGCAAGATTTAAGTAATTTTAACCACCATGGTTTGTACTTCATGCTTTTGGCTTGTCTTCTGTCTCTTCGTAGTTTAGAATCAGTTTTGTACCAGTTTTAATGTTGGTCAAACAATAAAATTGTTTGACTGGTTAGCATGGCCCTGTTCGACCTGCTGGTAGATGTCGGAACAACATTTTTTTGTCCAAGCAAATATTTTTTATATATTTATATTAGGGCTGTCAGTCAATTAAAATTTTAAATCTAATTAATTACATGATGTGTCGATTAATTAATATAATTAAATGCAAAATAAATGTATTATTTATTTAAAGCTATTTTTGTGTTAAATGAGAAAGTATCAAGTAGACATTACAAATTGTAGCTTTAGAAAGAAATATTTTATTTGATTCAACATAAAATCTATTACACATAAACATTTAGGCTACAATGGCCTAACAAACACTATGGAACATAAAAGAAAATAATTTGAGAGCAGCTTTGTTACTAACAGTCTTCAAAATACCTTTTTTTATGTTCCACAAAAGAAAGGTTTGAAACAACATGAGGGTGAGTAATTGATGACAGAATTTTTAATTTTCTGGGTGAACTATCCCTTTAAGCAGGTGGCGGTACATGTCTTTATGAGTCATTCATTCATTCATTAGATTCGTTCAAACTAATGATTCATTCAGGAATGAAGCAAATGGCTCTGTTTATGAATGGGCCTTTGAATCATTGGTTCACACGATTCGTTCAAAACGTGGATTCATTCAGAAACTAAACACTGCTGTGTTGCTCGGAGATGCACAACAATTCTGCTGTAGCTTTAAAGGTAATGTTCTCTGCAAAATTGTAGAAAAACATAATATTGTGTTTAAAATATAACGCAATATCAACTTCTTATTTACTGAACTGTTGTATAAAATCACATTTAAACTCGTGATATTCGGGACAAAATCAGCACTCGTGTGATATTGCTCTCCCTGCTCGTGTGATATAGCTTATCATATGATATAAAAAAGTGGACAAAAACTCATACAGGAACATTTTTTTGCACCAATATCTTGAATTTTATGGCATAACTGCATTTATGGAGTTGTTGTCCTGCATCATATTTGTCAACAGTCAACTATATGAACTCTAAGATGACATACTGGTCTGGGGGCGGGGCCAGTGCGTTAACTGCGTTAAAATATTTTAATCGCATTATTTTTTCATAAGTAAACTCGTTAAAGTTAACATATTAAACTGACAGCCCTAATTTATATAAAATAGTGAATAATTAATAAATTAGTTATGAAAAAATAATGAGATTAAAGTATTTTAAGGCAATTAATGCACCCGTCCTGCCAGACCTGTACGTAATCTTACATTTCATACTGTTGAAAAAATGATGCAGGGCAAAAATTCACTGTGTGATGTAGCATAAAAAAGCAGTTATATAATTTATGCATTTATCCAAAGCAACTTACAGTGCATTCAGGCTATACATTTTTTACCAGTATGTGTGTTCCCTGGGAATTGAACCCACAACCTTTTGTGCTGCTAACGCAATGCTCTACCACTGAGCCACAGGAACACTATTATATGACACAGTTATATATATCTTAAAATTTAAGATATTGGGGTAAAAATGCCCCTGTATGAGTTTTTGACTCATATATCACATAAGCGATATCACACTAGCAGCAAGAGCAGTATCACACGAGTGTTGTTTTTGTCTCGAATAGCACAAGTGCAAATGTGATTTTAAACAACAGTTCAGAAGTTAATATTGTGTTATATTTTAGATAGGCTACAGTATTGTCTATTTTTGCCCAATTTTGTCAACAAAAATATTACCTCTAAAGCCACAGCAGAACTGCTGTCTCTGAGCAACACAGCGGTGATTCATTTCTGAATAAATCCGCATTTTGAACGAATCGTGTGAACCAATTATTCAATAGCCTATTCATAAAGTGAGCCATTACTTCATTCCTGAATGAATCAGCAGTTTGAACGAATCAAATGAATGAATGACTCAATGACTTACTCATACAGACATTAAACGCCACATGCTGGCATTTTTAGTATTTTACTTAGCATCACTCTATTAATAAATAAATAAAAACATAATAATATTAAATTAATAAATATTAAAAAAATAAATAAATAAAGTAATAGTTCACCCAAAAAGATTATCTTCTTTTATGCTCCACAGTTTATGTTAGTCACTGTAAATAATTTTTTTAGTTATTGTAAATACAACAAATATTATTGGAGCACATTTCACA
>NW_015555819.1:168830-174076 GCF_001515605.1 Sinocyclocheilus anshuiensis
AAAAAATACCATTTCTAAAATAGTTATTTCTAAATAAAAAAAAATCACCAATTTAATTTTTACACATACACACACACACACACACACACATATATGCAAACACATATATTTTGTTAAGAAATATTTAAGTCAAGAGGTTACTAATATACAATATTTATAGAATATTATATATTCTTTAATGTTATATATTATCTATCTATCTATCTATCTATCTATCTATCTATCTATCTATCTATCTATCTATTTAATTTAATTAAGATATAAAAATATCATTAAATATTTACTTGCAAAAAAAAAAACAAATTCAGAGACACACACACAAAAACATAATATCATGTACATACATGACATGTTCACATTTCCGCCTGCTTTTATAAGGCGCTATACAAAATGAATTTGTTTACTAGTGCACAAATGCGTGTGTACAGATATAACAAGAACCTCTTTTCAGCTTACAAAAAGCAGCCTGCCTTTTCATGATAAGTCTGGTACATCGATTGTCTTGCTCTTAGCTCTGTCTAAGAAAAGGCTTGTGACCATTAATTACAGTACATCCATTAAGAGACCAAGCATGAAAAGAACATCTTCAGATCACTCATAAAAGATAAACACACACACAAAAGCAGGCAAATGAAGAAACAAAACAAAGACATCGGTTACAGGTGGCCAGATAGATGGACGGACGGATGGACAAACAAACATAAATAGATGAATAGTCAGTTACATCTTCACTCCAGTGGCTTCCAATACAGCAATGCTTTTTCCTTCATTTAAAACAGGAAGAGGAGAGACGCAGGCAGATAAATCAATCGCAGACATCTGCCAATTTAAATGCCAAATGCTTAGTCGTGAATCTATCATTGAACACCACTGATATCACTCCATTAGACAGAGAGAGCTCTCGCACACTCTCGTGTCTATCGTTCACGTTCACTTGCTCTTAGCAGTGCCGGTGCTAAGTGCTAAGACATGCTTAGCAGAGCACTTTAAAGACAAAATCCAGGCAGATGTTATCTAGCTCCTCAAGACATTCAATTACAAGCGGGGATTTTAAGGCCATAAGCTTTAAATACTAGGCCGACCATTAGGCGAGTTTAATTATTCCAATTCCAGTTTCCAATTCTGATTCCTCTAATGATTCGGTTCTTTAACACCGAAATGAAAAACTAGTTCTAAAAAGTTTGGGAATCTGACTACAGTGGTCACTGGTTTACATTGCTCATGCTGTATGTTTCTGATTCACTACAAAAAACGGCTCATAAGAGTCATTCATTCAGAATCGGACTACACTAGTTGTCCTGTATGTTTTTGATTCACTGAGAACAATTGGCTTATAAGATTATTTCATTTGGGACTCAGACTATACTATTCTTGCTGTATGTTTCTGATTCATTTAAAAGTGATTCATTCAGAAATTATTCACTGAGAAGAAATCCGATCATAAAAGTAATTCATTCAGGAATCTGACTACATTAGTTGTCCTGTATATTTTGATTCACTAGGAAGAATCCGATTATAAGATTCAATCATTTGGTAACTGGACTATAATAGTTTTTGATTCACTAAAAAGAACCAGATCAAAAGAGCCATTCATTCAGGAATTCAGACTAAACTCACTGATCTGTTTTTCATTCACTGGAAAAACAAACAAACAAACAAAAAAGTTCATAAGAGTCATTCATTCAGGAATCAGACTATACTAGTTACGATACTATACTAGAGTATGTTTTTGATTCACTAAAAAGTGCTAGAGTCATTAATTTAGGAACCAGACTGAACTCCGGTATGCTTTTGATTCAATAAAATTAACCATCTCAAAAGAATCAGCCATTAAGGAATCAGACAAAACTTGTTACGATGTACTGTGTGTTTCTGATTCACTAAAAAGAGCCAACTCACAAGAGTCATTCATGCAGGAATTGGACTATACTAGTTTCGATGTATGTTTTTGATTCACTAAAAGTAACTGGATCATAAGAGTCATTTATTCAGGAATCGGACCAAACTAGTCTTGCTGTTTGTATTTGACTCACTAAAAAGGAGAGGCTAATAAGAGTCATTGATTCATGAATCAGACTATATTTGTTACTCTGTATGTTTTTGATTCACTAAAAAGAACCACCTCAAAAGAGTTAGTCATTAAGAAATCGGACTAAACTAATTATGTTGTATTTTACTAAAAATAAATCAGATTATAAGAATCATTCAGTCAGGAATCGGACTTCATTAGTTGTCCCACATATTCTGATTCACTAAGAAAAATCAGCTTATAAGATTCATTCATTCGAAAAATCTGACTAATACCAGTCTTAATGTATGTTTTTGATTCACTACAAAGATCCAGATCATAAGAATCATTCATACAGGAATTCAAGCTAAACTCGCGGTTCTGTATGTTTTTGATTTACTAAAACAAATACAAGTTCATAAGAGTCATTCATTCAGGAATCGGACTACATTGGTTGTCCTGCGTGTTCTGATTCACTAAGAAGAATCAGCTTATAAGATTCATTCATTCAGAAACTGGACTAGTTTTTGATTCACTACAAAGAACCAGATCAAAAGAGTCATTCATTCAGGAATTCAGACTAAACTCACTGATCTGTTTTTCATTCACTGACAAACAAACAAACAAAATCATAAAAGTCATTCATTGAGGAACCTGAACTCATTGTTCTGTATGTTTTTGATTCACTAAAATGAACCACTTCATAAGCGTCATTGGTTCAGGAATCGTACTAAGTAATCTCGTTGTACTGTATGTTTTTTATTCACACAAAAAAAACACCTCAAAAGAGTCATTCATTCAGGAATCAGACTAGCTTCGCTGCATGTTTTTGATTCACTAAAAAATACTAGCTCATAAGATTCATTCATTCAGGAATTGGACTATATTTGTTACTCACGATGTTTTTGACTCACTGGAAAGACTCATTTATTCAGGAATTGGACCAAATTAGCCTTGCTGTTTGTTTTTGATTCACTAAAATGAATCACCTCACAAGAGTCAATCATTCAGGAATCAGACTACACTAGTTGTCCTGTATGCTTCTGATTCACTCAAAAGAATCAACTAAAAAGAGTCATTTGTTTGTGAATCCTACTGATTAGTCTGTATTAGTGGAAGAATGATGCAGCTCTGGAGCCGGTCTCATTCCAGACTCCAGGAAGTCCATTAAACAGCAGCGCATCGGTGACTACGACACACCAGCTGCTCTGTTCCCAACAATGAAGCGCCTGACCCCTGCTCCACCACTCTCTCATGGGTGGCTGGTCAAAGCCAGCGACCCCTGCGTATCTCCTGCAGTAAAGAGAGGTCAACAGGAGCAATAAACAGCCAGAGAACCAAATATCTTCACACCCCATGGACAACTGAAGGTTACGTGTGAAAAGAAACACCACTGAATTGACAGTACATTGCTCTTTCTTTGGACACCTTTTAGAGACTAAGAACTCATCAGCGTCCAAAATGAAGTCCATATGTAAATGGTGATGCTTTATAATCCGTCATTCCCTGCCGGCGTCCTGTTAGTTATTGTCTGAATGGGCCCCGATGCTCCAGAGGTCATGAACTCAAATAATGCGGCCTATTCTCCAGACGCGAAGCCATTCAACCGCAATCACACAAGTGACTATAGAGAAAGACAGAGAGGACAATATAAGCTGACAGTCTGTGTGGAGTCGCATATCTGAACCCCGGCCATTAGCACATAAACCCAAGAGGGGGAAAAAGACATGAAACGTAATTATTTTGTTTATTAATGTATGAGGGAACGTGCAGCATTTGGATTGGAAATTATAAACGCGTTTGTATTAAAGAACAGCATTAAATGAGATTTTTGCAATAACCACATCGATAGCAAAAGCATCAGCAGAAAACAATCACACTTTTTTTTCTCAAACATGTTTCTCGAGCTCTCAAGCAGACAGCGCTGATCCAAAACTCACACCAGCTCTGCTTTGTCTGAGAGACGAGGAGGCTCAAAGGATGGCCCGGGTTACACCTGCTTTATACTAACATTGAAAGTGACCCGAAAATATGAAAAATAAAAATAATAAGAATAATAACAATAAAAAGACTCCTGTAAAACCTATTAGGATTTCTACTAGTGTCAAAAGAGAAAAGATGTATATACACTACAGCAATACAGTTAATTACAGAAACTCTTTTTTTGTATTTCATTATTATGTATTTTATAACATAAAACTAATTCTGTAATCATTTATAAATATTATAATATCATTTTAATTTATAGCAGAATGAAATAGATATTAACACATAATTTATAATAGTACAATTAATGTTTACATTATTTTTTTCCTCATAATAAATTAACAAAAAAAAAATGTGTGTGGGCGTATTTATTAAGTATTTTACAAATTGTAATAGAATTATTTTTCTTTCATAATAAAAACAACTTAATAGAAACAAAAATATATGACATTTTATTAATTACAAACACTTTGATTAAAAAATATTTTAAATATAATATTAGTAATAAAATAAATCGTAACAATATTAAGAATAAAATATACATTTATACTGTGTATCATCAACTTTAATAATAACAATATTAATGATGACAATAATAATAATAATAATAACAACAAACATTGTATTAATTATGGTGTTAACTGAAATGACAACAAAGCCTGGGTTTGTATGAAACAGCAGAGAACAGACGGGCAGAGAGTGAGGGACTGAAAGAGGTGCGTAAAATACCCCAGTCGATTAGATAGAAAACTGATCAACCATGATGGTCTATTCACACGGAAAACTATTGTCCTGCTTTATAAAACCACATACTGTACATGCAGATCATACATGGAAAAAAAATAATAAATTATAATTTTCAACAATTAATAATTTAGAAATAATTTAATATATGACAAATAATATGAATATTAAAATATACAATTACATTATTTATCGTAAAATAAATATTAATAGTTATTAATTAATATTTATTATTTATTATATATATTATTTATTAATAAAAAATGTGTATATTGCTAAAATATAAAAAAATTAATATAATAATAATATTATTAATATTATAGCGTATTAAAATAATATATAAATAATAATATTAACACATACATTTATAAATAATAATATAATAATACAAACTTTATTCATTGTAAAATAATTTATGACTAAAATAATAAAATATGAATATTTCAAATATGCATTCATATGTTTATAAAATAATAATAATAATAATAATAATAATAATAATAATAAT
>NW_015555819.1:174125-185428 GCF_001515605.1 Sinocyclocheilus anshuiensis
TAATTAGGATAATAACATTTTATTTACTTTTTTACTTACTTTATTTTGTTTACACATTTTATTTACTTTATTGCTTATAAACGGAATATATTATAATTATACTAAAATAATTAAAATAAGAATATTAAAAATTACATTCATATTATGTATCATTAAATAATAATAATAATAATAATAACACATTTTATTTAGGCTACTTTATTACTTATAAATGTATATAATTACTTATAATATATTATAATATTACTAAAATAATCAAAATAAGAATACATACATTTATTTTATGTATAATACAATGTATAAAACAAATATAAATAAATAAATAAATAAATATATATATATACATACTTTTTTTTTTTAAGTGTCAGAATGATAATAGATGTCATGAAATATGAACATCTTAAAGGGACAGCAGCGAAAACATCCAGTTTAATACTAAGTGTCGGCGAGAGGATGGAAAAAGGTCATGTAAAACTATATTATGACTCTTTTTGGTACAACAGTACAGTGAAATCATTTGAAATAAGAGTACGGTATTCTATGAACCACACTGTAACTTTCAAAACTAAAACATCCGATCCAAAAAGACATTTACTGAAGTTAAAATATGTTACTGAAGAATGCATCTCAACAGCACTCTTACACTCTTAAACGCACAGCAGAAAGAGTGGAAGCAAGTCAAGAGAAAGGACATTATATTTCGATATATAAGTTGAACACAGGAGAAAAAAAAGTCGAAATGTGAGTGCTACAGAAGCAGCTCTGCGCTCACAGTGTCATTAGGAAGAGGCCAGCAAGGCCATCGCTCTCCCTCACAACCCAATTAAAGCTCTCTGTGTGTTTCTCACTCCCAGAGGCCTGTTTGGCAGATGGTACGAGCCATCATCAGCGGGCACAGCTGCAGCCCAGACCCTAACAAGCCTGGCATTCGAGCGGGTATTATCCAGCTCATTCTGGCCCATCAGCCATCATTAGCCTTCAGCTCACATGTGTAAAGAAGGTGCACACTTTCACATGTGTTTGTATGGACATATTCATAGAAAAGGTGCCAGAGTGGGGCAGCAGATTCGGCTTTGGCAACCCGTCCTCCATCGCTCAGATCACGCGTGTCCCGCTGTCCATCCGCATCCAGACCAGACTCACAGATCGGCCACACCTCAGTGTTTGGGCTCAGAAAAACTCAGTAATAAATAAAGTGAGCCACGAGTCGGCACCCCAACACTGCACATTTTGCATATCTCCTTTCTCTGACACACCAGTTTCAGGTCTTGGAGTCTAATGAGCCGATGACCTGAATCAGGTGTGTTTGATTAAGGATACAAGCAAAACGTGCAGTGTTGGGGTGCCTCAAGGACCAGGGTTGGGAACTACGGAATTAAGCAATATGTCACTTGAGGCTGTGTGTTACAGTGTGTTACGCAGCTCTCTGGAATACTTGATTCTGATTGGACAGTCATGGAATTCTACGGTCACATACTTTTGTACAATAACATTCAGTTATGAAATTGAATGAATGAATGAAATTAAAATGAATTTTAAATAAAATGCAAGTGCAAAAATTAATTAATTAGGGAAAAAAACATGCATTAAGAATTTGAAGATCAGGGTAAATGTAACTTATTTTGTCTTCTGGGAAACCTGTAAATATCTTCTGTAGCATCTGAAGGGCAGTACTAAATGAAAAAAATATGATATTTAGGCAAAACAAGAAAAATGTACACATCTGCATTTTGTTCAAAAGTTTTCTTCAAAAGTGCTCTTAAAGCATGTTTTTTTTCCCTTCTGGAGCATCAGTGAGCGTTTGAACCTTCTATAATAGTTGCACATGAGTCCCTCAGTTGTCCTCAGTGTGAAAAGATGGATCTCAAAATCATACAGACATTGTTGGAAAGGTTTCAAATACACAAAAATGCTGGAAAACCAAAGAATTTGTGGGACCTGAGGGATTTTTCTGAAAACCAGCAGGCAGTTTAACTGTTCAGGACAAACAAGGGACTCATGAACAACTATCACTAAACAAAAAACACAGCTGTGGATCATTCAGGTAACAACACAATATTAAGAATCAAGGGGATGTAAACTTCTGAACGGGGTCATTTTTATAAATTCACCTATTATTTTCTCTTGTGGACTGTATGTAAACATCTTTTATGTGAAATTCTTATTCAGGTCAGTACTACTAAATAAACAATAACATGCATTTTGTAAAATAATTAGCATTTTGCAGATTCTGAAAGGGGGGTGAAAACTTTTGAATTCAACTGTATATCAAATATGGTGCATCTAATCAGATTTAGGGATGCAACCTTCCAATGAAAGCATGAATTTTTTTTGACACTGACATTAAATACTAAAATCGTCTGCTGTCAATATTTCTTAACACATATTTGTCATAACACATAAATTGTCAATATTTCAAAAATACACCATAACAGAAATCATTTATAAATAAAAATTTATTAAAATAATGAATGAATGAATGAATGAATGAATCAATCAATCAATCAATTTTTATACTCGCATTACATTTTAAAATCAACTGTTGTCCGTTGTTTAATATCTCTCATATCAATCCATTTAATTAAATAAATTCAAACCCTAATCGATATTTCATCAAATTAAAATATAATGTAACTGACTGCAATATTATTAAATTATGACTGTACTATTATTAAATATAAATAAAATTTATTGTAAATTACTATTTAAATGAATTTTAAACAAGAAGTGTTTAAAATAAATGCATTATATATTTTTATTGCCTCTCAAAATAAAATCATCTTATACTTAAATCAACATTTCTTAACATAAAATATACCACAACAGAATCCATGCATAAATAAAATATTTGTATATTTATATATTTATTAAATAAATAAATAAATATTGTATAATGACATTAATTCATAAAAATGTACTGTTGTCCCAGTTGTTATATATATTGTATTTAATTAATACATTAATACATAAAATAACATTTATTTTTAATTAAATTAAAATGACTTTTAAATAAAATGTACTAAAAATACTAAATTATAATAAAATAAAATGATATTTAATACATTTAATTTAAAATGTATAAAATTGAAATTCATATATATATATATATATATATATATATATACTCTATATATGGTGTGTGCACACACAATCAGCTGTGGATCATTCAGGTAACAACACAATATTAAGAATCAAGGGGATGTAAACTTCTGAACGGGGTCATTTTTATAAATTCACCTATTATTTTCTCTTGTGGACTGTATGTAAACATCTTTTATGTGAAATTCTTATTCAGGTCAGTACTACTAAATAAACAATAACATGCATTTTGTAAAATAATTAACATTTTGCAGATTCTGAAAGGGGTGTGAAAACTTTTGAATTCAACTGTATATCAAATATGGTGCATCTAATCAGATTTAGGGATGCAACCTTCCAATGAAAGCCTGAATGTGATTTGATAGTAAATGGGAATCTGTTCTCAGGATGGGCTTCAGGAACTGCTATGAAGAGGGGCTTTAGCAACAATATCCATCGCCCATCGTTCCCTCCAGCCATCTGTGCCTGCATCTGAGCCCGGCTGACAGGCTTCACACTTACCGAGTGTGAAATTAGCATGTGGTGAGGAGCACTGGGGGCGGGGGAGCTCCATTAAATCAGTGTGGTACGTGTGTGTTAGGGGTTGTGTGAAGGTGTCGTGACTGTGCGAGTGTGTGTTGGGTCTCTGTGGAAGGCACAGGTGTTCAGGTCGACTCTCAGTGGCCCAGGAAGCACAAAGCCTGCGTTCGACGGGAATCCGATCTGCGACGGTCCTCCCCTGAATTATGTTAATTAACCTTCGGCCCGGAACATCATTCTCCGGTATCAGGGTGAGCTGTTCACGTCAACAAATGTCCGTAATTGCCTATTGAACTTCGCTCAGCGGTTTGTGCAACCCGACCTCTTAACTGTGACCTCTGGTTTTTGACATCTGCCTTCGGTGGGAAATTAATCACGGGTTATGTTTGGAATGAAATACTAGAGTAATGCTTAGTGAATACTGTGGCATGTACACTGTGTACTGCCTTGTTTTTAATAAAAGTATGTAAATGTAATGTTACATTTTGTTTAGTTTTCAAAGATTTTTTTTTTTTTCATCTCTGCAGTGAATGGGTACTGTCAGAATGAGAGTCCAAACAGCTGATAAAAACATCACAATAATCCACGAGTAATCCACACCACTCCAGTCCATTTTGTGAAGAGAAAAGCTGTGTGTTTGTAAGAAACAAATCCATATATTAACATGTTTCTTGGTTTTGGCCAAAATTCGAGTCCATAATATATCCAGTGAAATATGCACAAATCAAGCAACGTTTACAATTAAAAACAGTCCAAACAGTAATAAATATGTTGGTAGATTTTGAAGTGAAAGGACAACAGGAGATGGACTTTTTCACTGGAGAAAGTGTTATAACAGATTATGGACTCATATTTTGACAAGAAGCGACAGTTCAAAGGAAAAAAGTCTTAAAGAAAACCCCGGGTATTAAGGCTTGCATGGCTTAATATAACGTAAATTATGTCTCTTATTGAAATATGTAGTAGAAAATCCATGAAAGATTTATGTTTTTTTTTTTTTATCCACATACCAGATTTAGAACTATTATAGAACTAAATTCTACTGGTCCTAAACTAAAGCAACTGAACAATCAAAAAAAAAAAAAATTGCATATCAAGCTCATATCTGGAAATAACCATTCAACTCCAGATATAGTATGCTATTTTTATTCATTTGCCTTCATAGCACCGTCTTCTCCCTGAGTGGAGATTGATAACACGTCACTTTAATCTCATTTCACTTCCATTTTAAGGGTATGTTATGAGCAATATTGTGATTTTTTTCCTGACTAAAGCTTTTGCCTATCTTATATCTCCTTTTTCTCATTTCAAGTGATTGGCTTACAAACAACACTGACTCGAACCATCTTCTAATATGCTTAATTTATTACTGAATATTTTGAAGGCACTTGATTCACGTACAGAGAGAAATGAACTATCCCTTCAAAAATACTGATGACTTTTAAAATAAATTGGACTTGGACTTGAGCTATAAAATATGATGAAACAGTATTTCAGTTTTTTGTCTGCGAACGTGTCTGGAATACTTACAGGTAAATCCACCAGGTGGCAACACTCACAGTTGGGCCATTGTTTTTTTTTAAAGGGGTCATATGACGTTGCTAAAAAGAACATTATGTTGTGTATTTGGTGTAATGCAATGTGTTTATGCGGTTTAAGGTTCAAAAAACATTATTATTTATATCATTATTATTATTCATTATTGTTGCTCCTCTATGCCCCGCCTTTCTGAAACGATTTGAGTCGACGAGTCGATTTTTACAAAGCTCATCGGTCTGAAAAGCGAGGTGTGCTCTGATTAGCCAGCTATCCAGTGCGTTGTGATTGGTCGAATACCTCAAGCATGTGACGGAAATGCTACGCCCCTTACCATACTGTGATGCCGTGTCCCATTACAAACGAGTCATTTGTTGCATCCAGCGGGCATCGCGCCGCGTAAACATAAAACCATGTCTGCATTTGTGATCGGAGGAATGACAAACAACAAACGCTACTCTACACTGCTCAAAACTTGCGTTTGAATCATCAGTGGCAAATCCTTTAAATATGAAAACGTACTTACAGTCTGTGAGTCAGAACAGCCGGCATTGTAGTCTACTCTCCCAGGATCAGGAAACAGTCCTCCATAAAATGCGCTGCACACATCTGAATATTTGGGTTGAACTGTTCTAGAACAGTGTTGTAAATACAACTTAACACTGATTTCTAGTCGTGTCCTCTTTTGGAAGACCAAACAAAGTAGTTTCGCTTTCACAACGAAACACACAGCATCACACGGCGGTCGGCGGGCTTGCGGCAACCACAGGTGGCGACACCGGGCTGGACTCCGCTTCGTCCACGGTGAAAGCCGATCCGGCGATCCACAGTGCAAAGTTGATGTATTTCTTCAGCGACCAGCACGGATCAGCTCCAGGCATGACAAAGCAGATATCGTCCTCTTTTGGAAGGCAAACAAAGTAGTTTCGCTTTCACAACGAAACACACAGCGCCTCCATGACATGGCAGCAGCAACAATACTACAGCGAGAATAAAAGTTACACCTTCTTTCTTTGCGTGAACATTTGGGCGGCATTATGCAAATCTTCCCACACAGTGACGTAGACATGTGGGGGCGTGTTAGAACGAGCCGTTTTAAGAAGGCGTGGTCGAGTCTTAAGTTTTATAAAGAATATCTCTTTGGGTTTGAGACTTTAGTCTTTGCCACTTTAGGGATCTTATCTATGTATGAACAGCTTGTAACACTCCAAAGAGAAAGGAAAACTTGAAATTGCATCACATGACCCCTTTAAAGGACATTTAAAAAGGCGGCAGAAATTACAAATAAAAACAACAGAAGACAAAGCTGGAATAAAAACATCACGGAGATCAGAAACTCACGTTCGAAAGAGTATAAACAGAACTTTGGCCATTCTCACATCCTTTTAACGTTACTGGTAAAATGTACTAATGTTAACAAAACAGTTGCCTGGTTTCCATTACAGATTTGGGCAAAACTTTTGCGATATTTTATAAATGTTGATTAAAAAACTACTGTGAAATGACGGTGTTTCCATTAACCGATGTTATGCATCTAAACGTCATTTTTTCCTCTCGCAATAAGTCATCATGGCAACAGATGTTGGTATGTTTACGTTTATCACAGCCACCCCACTAGCCATTATTTTTAATCGAAGGAGATGCAGGAATGTATCTTTTGTGAAGCAGCGCGGAAAGCATTAATGGCAAGGAACGTTGATTTTTACATGCGAAAGGTGACCTGTAAATGCGAAAAACTGTTTCCATTGCAGTTTTGTGAAATATTCCCTTTTTTCAGATTGCCCGAAAAACCACCTCATGCGAGCGTAAAAAACCTTTTTGCAATATGTGGGAGTTTTTGTGAAATGTACGTGTTTCCATTGGGCGTATTTTCAATTTGCGCAATTTGAAGGGTTATTAACGTTCTTAAAATGTTAGCACAAAAATGCTGCAAACTAAGATGCAGTCAAATTTACCTTTGTACAGGTAAATTCCGCAGACGATTCCAGTAATTTCAATAGGAATCTGTGCATTCGGAATTTTGCGTAGGCTAAAGAACTCATAAAGCAAAACATTTCTTCACACAGACTTTGCATCGGTTTCAAATTTGCTAAACTTTAAACATGCAAATTGACAATACTGACCATTATAATTAAGCTAAGTTTTGCTTACATGACCGCACCTTTATTATAAGGCAGTTTGACCATTTTTTTTATCTTTTGAATAATAAGTTATATACAATTAAAATAAGAAAAGTCTTTACAATATGTTTAAACTTCATTAAAAAAAACCTACAATTATTTAATCACAGTGAATGAAGTCCCAATCCACCCTGTGTGTATATATATATATATATATACACACACACACACACACACATATTTATATACACATTATAGGCCTAATAAATGTTCAATACAGGTTTCATCAGTGACAACTGTGAGTCTGTGAGTCTTTTTGAATGATTAAATAAAAGAACCGTTTCATGACAGCTGTTTCTTTGTGAATTAGACTTTTCTGGGCTGCGTTTCCCAAAAGCATCGTAAGCCTAAATTGATCGTAGAACCAATTGTCACCAATGGAGCTATACGATCATTTTAGGATTACGATGCTTTTGGGAAACGCAGCCCTGAACATTTCCAGAACATTTTGAATATTATTTTCATTCAAGACAGTGTTTTTAAATATTCTTGGAACATAAATAGTTAGCTGGCCAGTCAGGATGAGTATCACAAAGCTTACAAAGGTATTGGATTTCTGAAATGTTATCATTTATAATTTTACGAAAATTCTGTATTTGTGGTTAAGACCAAGAAAAATGGGCTCAACGTCCCATCATGAGATCAGAGCCCACAGGTCTGGTAAGCACGACTCCAGCTCCGCTAACAGCTCATCCGTCAGTATCTCCAGCTGATTTCTATTACGAGTAACCATTAGCCCCCTCGGTTCAGCCTTTTACTGCAGGAGTAAGTGAGTGCCGGTGAGAAGTCATGTCAAAACCAATCTCACAACAGCCTCCAGAAATACTTTGTTGTTAGCTTGTGTTAGCATTGCACTCAAGAAGACAAAAGACATGGGAGCGCCCCTTGAAAAGAGACCACAACTGTATCCACATTTTCAGGCTGCATTATTTGATTTATGATCTCAAAGTCTGTTAGACACTGGGGTCAATTCACTGCTTTTTTTTTTTACAGTACTCATAAAACCCAATAGGCTGTTCAGCACCATATTTTACACAAAAATACAGTGTGTAATGTATTTGACCTGTTGTACGAAATGTGTAACAAACAATAACCCCAAAATATAAGCCAAACTATACAAAATTCAAAATATAGCCTAAAGCTTTAGTAATTATAATCTGGTAAGAAAACTGATTCATTTTGCCAATCGATTCCTTTGAAATGAACAGTTTAACTGGTTCAGAAAAGCTGATCATTTTCCAAATAGCACGCTAACATACTACTCGAACAATTTCTGCTGTATATATTATGTTTACTGTTCACCGTAAGAAAAAGTTCAGTAACAAATATAGAATACTGTAAATCAACTTGACCTTCCGTTTCCTGTTTGACGAATGAACATTGGGCCTTATTTTTAAAGACTTTTCTCAACATATTATATTATAATTAGTGTTGTCAATCGCGATTAATCGCAACCAAAATAAAAGTTTTTGTTTACATAATATATGTGTGTGTACTGTGTATATTTATTATGTATATATAAATACAAACACAAGCATGTTTATATTTAAGAAAAATATGCTGTTTATATATTAAATGTATTTATATATAATATAAAATATAATAATATAAATATATAAATGTAAATGTTTTCAATATATATACTGTATGTGTGTGTATTTATATATACACATAATAAATAAACACAGTACACATACATACAGTATGTAACCAAAAACGTTTATTTTGGAAGCGATTAATCGCGATTAATCGGTTGACAGCACTAATTATAATAAAATATAAAATTGTCCAAGTATCTCACATCCTGTTTGTCTTAATCATGTTGAGAATTTTTTGCCCTAAGTTGCTTGCAGGCTATTTGTGTTGTAGATCCATGTCTTGGTTTACACATATTGGCCTCTAATAATTATGTCGATCTTCAGCCACAAGTCGCACATCTGTTTTCGGTTCTAACTGGCTCTTGTGGCCTCAGGTTTGTGCTCTTGTCCAGGTGTCATCGTGTACAGCAGTGAAGATGGGCTGAATCTGAGGCTAATTGGTGTTAACTCATCATCTGCTGAACAATGAAGCAGATACAAGCTCTCTGGCCTGAAGAAACGTCAACATCATGGGTCAAGAGGTCAGAAACAGTGAAAAAATATAGAGATATATATGACAAATGCTGCAAATAGTCATTGAGTGAAACATTTCATTCTCGAAGTGTAGAGACACATAGTTTAATTAATTTATCATAGTGTTTGACAGTTACGGTATCAACATTATATAATTATTTATTTTACTTTATATTGCATTATATAATAATACAGTTAATTTATTAAAAACATTATATATGCAAGCAAGCTATATTTTTTATTTGAATTGTCTTGAAAATAATGTCACATTGTAAAAAATCCTAATGGCTTCAAAATCTGCTCAGTTTTCTGTAAGCAATTAGAGAATTATATTTCAGTTTCAATTATCATGAAAAATAATGTCACAAAATGTCACAAATAATTTCTTAATGGCCTTAAAATTTTAATTTAATTTAATGTAATTTAATTTAATTACTTTAGTTTTAATTGTCACATTTCACATTTAAAAATAAATCTTAATGGCTTCAAAATATGCTTTATTTTCTGTAAGCAAAAATGAAAAAAAAAAAAATCTAAATTAAATCATTTTTATTTTAACAAATTATAATGATTTATATTATTTTTATTTTAATGAAAATAATGTCACAGTGTAAAAAAATCTCAGTGGCTTCAAAATATGCTTAATTTTCTATAAGCAAAATATAACTTTTTTTTTTCTTTAGAATTTGAGGTGAAATATGACCTGCATTCCAATGATTCTCAGTGATGATTCTTGTCAAATTCTCATGTGATTATTATTATTACTACTACTACTAATACTACTTAACAGTTTAGATATTCAGAATATAAAATATTAAATAATTGTGTATATATATATATATATAACTGTATATTTAATATTGCATAAATAATAATGACATTTTCTTCTTTATTTATTTATTTATTATATTATATTATATATTAGCATGCTAAAGTTTTGTTTTAATTGTTATGAAAATAATGTCACATTATAAAAAAAATATTTTAAAATATGCTTACATTTCTGTGAGCAAAATATAACTTCTGAAATATGAAATATGACCTAGAAATGTTCTTGACAGGTTTGTGGCATTCAAACCAGAACAAAGATCACAGTGGTACAACAACATAGCATGACACAGGACATGATGTGCAATATGAAATATTCAGCACAATATTCAACGTGACACTGTAAACACGAGTCGTTATATGATTCCACGCCTACACAAATACACCACACAGTCTGACAGCATGCACATGAAGTGCGCTCCGTGAGCAGTAGACAGTAAACATGACAGCTGCGAGACGGGCCTGACACTATCAACATGACAGCTGTCAGACAGAGCTGCTCCTCCTGCAGTACAGGTGGAATAAAGTCATTACAGAACTACAGGTCAAAGCCAGATTCAGCTGGAGACCCGGATCTCTGGGAAGAAGCACTGGATCGTCTGGCTGGCCTTGTGTGTTGTTGAGGAGGAAGGAATTTCTCCTGAAGTTTCCGGCTGTCTGCTACAGAGATCAGCTCTGACTGAGGCTGATGAGACACGGGGCAACTTTTTTTGAGCAATGTTGCTTGGGCACTTTTCCATTAAGAATGGGTAACATATTTCTATCTGGATATTTTAGATCGGTCGTGGGCTCTGTGTCTCACCTTGTTGCCCATTGACAGCAACATTTGCCAAAGTTGCCCAGTGTATCATCAGCCTGAGACTTGCAGTTTGCAAGATTTATGGGTGAATCTGACAAAAACACTAGAACACCTTTGAAGCATATTCAAAGGAGTCATATGACGTTGCTAAAAAGAACATTATTTTGTGTATTTGTTGTAATGCAATGTGTTTATGCGGTTTAAGGTTAAAAAAACACATTATTTTCCACA
>NW_015555819.1:185575-185967 GCF_001515605.1 Sinocyclocheilus anshuiensis
ATTTATTTATCATATGACCCCTTTAAGATAAATAAATAAATAAAAGAAAGCTTATTGGAACCAGTAAGAATTTACATATTATTTTCATAACAGTAAAGCACTGTTCCTCTTCATTACCATAATATGCCTTCATGTTTTACTTTTTAGTTTTTTTTGGAATGCCCAGATTTCTCATGCGTTTTGAATTACTTTTTAAATTATTTTTTTATCATTATTAGCAGTCCAGATATTCAAAATATTAAATCAGGGCTCCAGACTGCTCCATTTGATATTTTAACTGTAGTTTAAGTTTGAGTTATAGTTTGTCATGTGCTTCTGTCATTTTTATTAGTTTTATTACATTTTTTTTTATATATATATATATATATATATTTCTGATAGTTTTTTTTTTC
>NW_015555819.1:186516-188052 GCF_001515605.1 Sinocyclocheilus anshuiensis
TCATTTTATTTATTAAATAAAAAAGATAATAATAATAATTATTATTATTATAGACAAAATTATATACAATAATATTACAAGTAATAGAAATATTTAATATGACTGAAACAAATTATTAACATTTAATATGCATTAACCTGACTAAACTATAAGTTATACTAATAGAAGTAACTTAAAGGGTCAAATAATTTTAATTATAAAATAAAGAAATAATTGGTTTTATTTTAGAAAATGAATAAATAATATAAATAATATATAATATTTAATATGACTGACTCTGTAAGTTTTAGCATTAAAAGTAACTTTAAGGCTCGGTAACACTTTATAATAACTTTCATGGATAAATCATTAACAAACATTATATAATGTTTAACTAATCATTACTTAATATATATTCACATATCTAGAAATATGAGATCATGTGCTTGTTAATGTTAACTAATGAACATATTAAACATTACCAAATGATTAACAGATCATTATTTAATGTAAATTGAAATGCTTACAAATGTCATTAAACTTTCTATTCATATGATCATGCATTTTTTTTTTTAAATCCACTGATTTTGACAGATGGTTTACGATTAAAAGCTAAATTAATAAATCATTAACAAACATTATATAATGCTTAACTGATCATAATGTTCACAAATGTGATTAAAATCATTTGTAGATTTTTAAAACGCATTGAAAGTTTAACAGAAGTTCACATATTAACTAATGCTCATTTTTACATTTACAAATGTTGTGAAAATATAGCTTAATTATTCATTTTAAGCACTTCACAAACTATTCATGTTAACATATTCATTAACTCATAATCACAGTCTGTAAAGGTTATATATTTGGTCTTTGTTTGTTGTGTTGACTTCTACTATTTGCACATCTTAAATCATTTATTAATCATTTGTTCATGTTTTTGCAGCACCCAATCTAAAGTGGAGACTATTCATCAATTGTAAATATTTATAAACATTTAAAACAAATTTGTATCTTTATTAGCACTGGACTTTTGTGTAAAGGGTGGTTAGTTACGTTTAGCTAAATGCTTGGTAAAGACATATCACACATTGTAATTTGGGTGTTTTTATTGCCTCAACACTTACATTAGTATACTAGTGTGAATCATTAAACAGAATATTCCTTGAATCATACATCAACAGGTTGTTTGTTAATGATTTATTAAAGGTGGGGTAAGTGATTTCTGGAAGCCAATGTTGACATTTGAAATCACCAAAACAAACATGCCCCTACCCCAAAAGGGTCTCGCCCCTATTTTGATAGCTCCGCCCCACACATACGTATGCAACCCAGGCAACGATTAGTTCTGTGAAACAAAGCAAAACCAATGTTACACCGTGTCTACACCAGACGCGAGCTGCGAGGTGCGACAAAATACTATAGAACTCATTATAATCAGTGATGCTGTCTACACTGGATGCGGCGCGGTGTGACACGACACAAATCCCCGACAGAAAACTGCTGCTGCGTTCTATTCATGACGTATTGACACAAATTTCAAATGATTTTCAACGG
>NW_015555819.1:188097-197726 GCF_001515605.1 Sinocyclocheilus anshuiensis
TGTTTTCTAAAGCGTTTTTGAAAAATCACTTACCCCACCTTTAATGAAAGTTATTATACAGTGTTACCTGAACAGGTAGGAGGAAATTCTACTTTTATGCACACAGTCACACTAACTGTGAATTTATTGTCATTGAGTGAAGTCCAAACCCCAGTCTTCTCCAAACTCTCACTGAAACTAAAGCACACTATTGTTCTGACCAACACCAGATCCACCGCAGACATATGGAGGCTCCTCACTACCACCAGACGCACTTTAAGAGCAAACACACCTTCATGTGCATAAACAGAGCAGGCTTTGTGTGTAATATGCAGTTATCAGGCTCTGCCTAATGCTCTTGCACGGACACATGAGACCCGGCTCCACCTGCTGGCTCTCTGCCCCATGCTGCGCTGGGCTGTTAAACAGACAGCAGATGGGAGCCCAACAGAGGTCTGTCCAGCAGTGGGAAACTCAAGCGGCTGATGGTAGGACCTGCTCTCATGCTTCAGGTGAGCGGCTTACGGTACAAGAACTCCATAAACATACATATTTCAAAGATGAACATTGTTTGCAGTTAACACAAATATAGGTTGAAAAACGGCTTGAAACTTATAATATGGACAAAAGTCATAGAACACAGTATCAGGAAGTGTTCAACCTTCAGATTTTGTATTTATTTATTTATTTATTGATTGTTTGTCTGTCAGCCTCATATATTATATGCCCAACTAAATATGTGCTAATTTTTATTTTATTTTATCCAAATTTGGGTCTTGAAAACATAATTTGTTAAACGCATATTTATTTAAATAAATAAATTCCATAACCAACAATATTGCATGCAAATGTGGGATACATACTTATTTATTTTAATTTTATTTTCTGACATTAAAATAAGATTAGTGATAGTACTTAATAAATATGTGTTATTATTTGAAATGCTAAAAAGTAAAATAATGTAAGTAAATGTTAATGTAAATAATAATAATAATAATGCAAAAATTCTATTTCATTACTATTATTTATACTACTACTCCTCTTAATAATAATAATTATTATTATTATTATCATCATCATAATTACAATATAATATTAAATAATAGATTTATTATTATTATTATAGCAATAATAATAATTATTATTATTATTATATTTAATTATTATTATTTATACTACTACTACTCAAAATAGTATTTATAATTATTATTCAAAATTATCATTATCATTATTATTGTTGTTGTTAGTAATAATAGTACAAATTCCATTTAATTAATATTATTTATACTACTTCTACTACTCAATATTTATAATTATTATGTAAAAACGTTATTATTATTATTATTATTATTGTTGTTGTTGTTAGTAATAATAGTAGTAAATTATTATTAATAATAATTATCATCATCATATAATATTAAGTATTAGAAAATGAATTATTAAAAAAATATTAAAATAATAATAATTATTTTTAATAATAATAATGCAAAAAACTATTTAATTACTATTATTTATACTACTACTACTCCTAATAATAATAATTATAATTATTATTATGATTGTTGTTGTTGTAGTTGTAGTTATAGTAGTAGTAGTAATAGTAGTAAATTATTTATAATAATAATTATCATTATCATCATAATAATAAGTCGTAGAAAATCAATTAATTATTATTATTATTCATAAAAATAATAATAATAATATTAGTAGTAGTAGTAGTAAATTTATTTAGTAACAACAACAATAACGTATTATTATAGTATTATAGTATTATTATATTATTTAGTAACAACAACAACAACAACATTAACAATTATTATTATTATTATTATTATTGTTGTTGTTATGATTTTCTACATTATTGTAGGATTTTCATTGTTGGATGCAGTAGAGAAGGACAAGACCACTATTAAACCCTCTTTTTTATGCCTCATTTTTATTTTATTAGATAATTACTTAACACAACATGGAATTTGTGCCTTTATTGCTTTATTGGATGCCAATTTACAGGCTACGCTGTTCATGGGAAGTGCCTTGGTAGATTTATTGGGGTAAAAACCAGTAGAACAGCAACCAGAAGAAAAAGCTTAAGGTGGAAAAGGAAAGGAAATGATTGTGTTAGAGTAATTAGAGCACAAATGTTCTGGCTGCATTGTTCCTTTCAGAAGACGACACTGACCCTCAGGCACACACACACACACACACACACACACTAGACACAACACAACACGCAAATCAGCTGCAAAGAAATGGAGCTCATACAAAGCTCTGAGTGACATTATATCAACCAGCCAAACCGGCAAATCCACCGCACAGAACATATTTCATAACCATATTTATCCTGCATATATTTCTGCTAAATGTGCTTTATCTTTTTAGCGTGGTTAGTGTGAAGAAGACGTTCATACAAACCCAATTATCTTCATACTACAGTAAGAGCACAATAAACCAGACCGCCGCTGTCACAACCCATTAAACCAGCAATTTTTCACAAAGCAAATGAGCAGCAACACAAAGCATCTGCTTGGACTCCTGCCATCTTCTGGAGATTATAGGAATTACACTTGAATATAATAAATTCAGCGATAGGAAAGCATAAAAATAACCTTAAAGACTCCACAATAAGGAAACAGTTGACTTCTTTATTGATGACCATACTAGTTCATTCCTATGTAGAGCTATGTGACATTTATATTATATTATATTATATCCATACTTGTTTATTCTTTTGTGGAGCTATGTGACATATATTATATTATATCCATAATTGTTTATTACTATGTGGAGTTTATTACTTTCTATTCTATTTTAATTCTACTTTATCTATATTTATCTTCTTTTTTTTATTTAAAAAAAAAACACTTTCTATTTTTTTCTATTCTATCTACTTGTTTTTCTTTGTGTGTGTGTGTGTATAATATATATATATATATATTGTCCTCATTTGTAAGTCGCTTTGGATAAAAGCGTCTGCTAAATGACTAAATGTAAATGTAATGTAAATATATTATATTATATTATTATCCACACCAGTTTATTCCTAAAATTTTATTAAATTAGCTTATCCAATGTAACGTTTTGGGAAATGATATTACTTTATAATTTTATTATTTTATTTATTATTCATGTAATATTACTACAGAATAAACATGGTAAATAGTTCAGTTTACCTTCTGCGTTAACGACGATTGTGCCAATAACACCATTAATGCCCTGAATTCTCTTTAAAGTGTCTTCGACCTCAGCCTGCACAAAATAGCATGAACGGAACAGCAGAGATGAACAAAATATTCATAAAAATACATGATTTTAAAATATCGATAGAATTTGAGCGCAATACGTGAATAAAAAGCTCTCATTCTGACGGCACCCATTCACTGCAGAGCATCCATTGCTGAGCAAGTGATGTTCTGCTGAATTTCTCCAAATCATTTTTGGGTTAACTGTTCCTTTATTTCTTTCATGTAATATTTCCATTTTATATTATTTAAGCTTTATTGTAATTACCAAAGTAAACATTAACAATCCTGTAACTCTAGTTTTCCATTGTTCAGACAAACAGATAATTGATTACACAAAGTAAACCGTAAGCATATTACAGTACACGAAGAGACCAAATACAAGGATTCAAATTAAATCTAAAATGTAAATGTGGATAATATAGAGTTTAAGGATTTTGAAAACAAAGAAATTGATAATAATATGTTAAAACATTAAATGAACAAATATTTTAGATTCTGCACTTCACAGTTATATTAAATAGGCATTGTACAGATGGTCAGATGTTCTTGCTTCCACTGAAGCACAAGATGCTCTTTGGATCATTCTCAAATTATGCTGAAGAGCATGATCATAAGGCTTTACTTGTGGAGTTCAAACCAGACGTATAATTTGTTAATCTTGTAACTAAATTAAGAAAATAGGCATCTGGATGTCTCTTGTACACATGCATAAAGAAGCTCTTGCTGCCATTATACGTCTCAAACTGACTGAAGTTCCTCTCTGGTGTTTTCTCAGCATTACTGTGGTCCACTGGAAGAGGTGTTTGTGAGACCAGCAGGGGGTGCTCACCCTGTGGTCTGTGTGGGTCCTAATGCAGGTCCCCATAGTGATGGGGACACTATACTGTAAAAAGCACCATCCTTCGGATGAGATGTTAAACCGAGGTCCTGACTCTCTGTGGTCATTAAAAAAAATCCCATGGCACTTCATTCATTCATTCACTGGGTCCAGACTCCAGTTCATCTACTAGATGAGGTTCCTCCTCCTTCAGCAGTCTGTAGAATTCTGCTTTTACAGCAGCTCCTCCAGAGTCAAGAACATCCAACAAGAGTCTTGTTTTCTTCTGTTGTGTTTCTTTAACTTTACCGTACATTTCACCTGGAATCATGTCTTTGGTCCTCAGAGCATCAGCAATAGTCATCACTGATAAAACTTTCCGAATGAGTTTATCTCTGTGTTTTTCACAAATCCACTTCAAGTCAAGTCAAGTCTGCTTTATTGTCAATTCTTCCACATGTACAGAACATACATACATATAATTGAAATTGCGTTACTCTCAGACCCTTGGTGCATACAGATAACACTAACAGTAGAACATAAATACAGATATACAGATTAAGTATAAAATACAACTATACCCTTGTAAGCTCCTCTCTGTGTGGTGTAAACAAAGTCCAGAGTGTTGGGACTTTGTTTACAAAGTCACTTTCTGATAAAAAAAGAATAAATGAATAAGTAAAATAATAATTATGTTACATTCCAGAAGGGATTGTGTTTGATAGAAAGAACAAACAACTAGGCTAATTGAAATACTGTATATCTATGAATTCATACCTGTGAGCCTTTTGTGAGCAGGAGGGTATGGAAGCCCATTTCCGCCACTGAAAAAAAAAAATAAATAAATAAAAATCACAGAATTGTGATATAAACTCGCAATTGCGAGATATAAAGTCAGAATTGCGAGATATAAAGCCAGAATTGCGAGTTATAAAGTCACAATTGCGAGATATATAAAGCCAGAATTGCGAGTTATAAAGTCACAATTGCGAGATATATAAAGCCAGAATTGCGAGTTATAAAGTCACAATTGCGAGATATAAAGTTAGAATTGCGAGTTATAAAGTCACAACTGCGAGTTATAAAGTCACAATTGCGAGATATAAAGTCAGAATTGCGAGTTATAAAGTCACAATTGCGAGATATAAAGCCAGAATTGCGAGTTATAAAGTCACAATTGCGAGATATAAAGCCAGAATTGCGAGTTATAAAGTCACAATTGCGAGATATAAAGCCAGAATTGCGAGTTATAAAGTCACAATTGCGAGATATAAAGTCAGAATATTCTGATCCCGGGGTGAGAGAGCACTTTGAACTGGTTTTAATGTGTGTATTATCTGTGTGCTGGTCCTTGACCTTAAGGGAGAAAAAGTCTGTCAGTTTTTAGATATGAAAACCAGAGGCAACAGAGGTAAAATGGTTTCTTCCAATATCTTGACAAAAAGCATCCTCAAATAGGTACTAGGCTAAATAGTCTTTAGTGCTCTGCTCTCTCACTTCAGGGATTTCCCCTTTTACACTGTCTAATATAAAAAAGCAAGAACCCATATATTAACAATGCAGTCATTTAAAGTATGTATCTTCTATATGTTCCAAAGCAGTTTAGTAATGTTTGTCTCTCAATAGAGAAACTATGGCTATTTGATATGAATCAGAGTGTGTTAAAGGGGTCATATGATGCGATTTCAAGTTTTCCTTTCTCTTTGGAGTGTTACAAGCTGTTCGTGAATAGATACGATCCCTAAAGTTGCTAAGACTAAAGTCTCAAACCCAAAGAGATATTCTTTATAAAAGTTAAGACTGTCCACGGCCTCCTAAAACGCCTCGTTTAAACACGTCCACACATATCTACATCACGATGTGGGAAGATTTGGATAACACCGCCCAAATGTTCACGCAGAGAAAGAAGGCGTAACTTTCTCGTTTATAATGGGTTTTAATGTTTTTGTCTCGTCGCACCGGGACACGGCATCACAGTATGGTTAGGGGCGTAACATTTCCGTCACACGCTTGAGGTATTCAGCCAATCATAACGCACTGGATAGCTGGCCAATCAGAGCACACCTCGCTTTTCAGACCGATGAGCTTTGTAAAAATCGACGCGTTTCAGAAAGGCGGGGCATAGAGGAGAAACAATAATGTACAGTATGTGGAAAATAATGTGTTTTTCGAACCTTAAACCGCATAAACACATTGCATTACACCAAATACACAAAATAATGTTCTTTTTAGCAGCATCATATGACCCCTTTAATGAAAGACACATTTTCACAAAAAAAAAAAATTACTGATTCCTCTGACAGTGGAACATTCAACGGGAGCAAATGGACATCCAGAATGTTTTCTCTCTGTCTCGCAGTTGTTGGTCGCAGAAAGAGAAGCACTTTGGGCAGCGACAGGGGAAGGAGTAAAGATCTCTTTTTAAGAGCCCAAATAGGGCGAGATCTCTGATGTCAATCATCACATGAGTTTCATTCACTTTGAGAGGCTTCATTATTTCTACATTACCACCAGTGCAATGTGCTACAGCCAAACTGTCTTTATTTTCCTCTGCAAAACACACAGAATCATGGCTTATTCTTTAATATTATTAGTTAATATACAGATGTTCAACAAGTTTTCCAAATAAACTGACAATTGATAGCCCCCTAAAACTTTGAGAATTGTTATTATATGCATCCATCATATTGTGGATGTAGAAATAAACCTACCAGAGAATATTTCACAGTGAGGAAGGTGCAGTCCTGAGATTGAACCATTAGAACAGTCAGTGCTGTACAAGGGTCCTGCAGGCTTCATCCGCTCAAAACCAACTAACAAACGAGGCTCCCATGAGACAACTCTATACAGCACCTCTCCTTCACCCTCCATCTGAAACACAAGACTGGTCAGACTGCAACGAAACCGACCAGCATGTGGACACACAAACCTGAAAGACAGGATATTTTCATGTTATTAAATCATAATGGCCTGCATATTTATTTATTATGTCATAATACTGTAGATAATGCAAAAAGAAAAGAAAAAACGGGATGTTTGAATCAGGATTTTGGAAAAATTCATGCAAACAAATACAAATAACAACATCAACTGTTATAAAAAAAAAAAAAGATAAAAAAAAAAAATACTAAGGCAAAACAATCAAATGGAACAAACAGACCTGAATATATGCAAAGGTTAACAAATGCTGGATATGAGAAATGTTAATTGGAAAGATAATAATAGAGCCATTTTATGTGAGGATGTGATAGTACAAATTATGTTATAATAATAGACATATTTTAATTCATTTGAACGTTTAAACTCAGAAATGTAACACCATACCTTCTTACAAAAACATAAGTGTTCCAAATCTGTATATAGTCTCGTGTTTGTCCTCATCATCTTGCTGAACACATTCAGGTGTGAACACTTCTGCATCACCTGAGCACTGAAGTAAAGAAAACAATGATCCTCTTATTCTGAACATGATAACAGAAAAAATACATGATGGCACTAACCTTCTGTAAGTAAGCAGTGACGTCCAGCCGTACGGCGTCAGCGAGCTGCGCGTCGGCGTCACGAGAAGACGCCCGGGCACGTCGCGCACGCAGCAGCGGAGCACTGCGGGGGACAGCGCAGCGGCTGTTGCACGGGGATGATGTAATGTTGCTCCGGATGGCGGTGTGCGCCAGGCTCTGCGGAGCGGGACAGTCGCGGCGCTGCAGGCGGCGGCAGAGGCACAGCCAGCCGCATCAGGACAGCGACTCCGACATGGACATGGACGAGGAGGAGGAAGAGGAGAGGGTCGTGGGCAAAACGAAAGACGAGCCCGATGGCGGCAGCAGCTGTCATAGCAGCGGAGCCGGTGTCCTCGGGTCTGGGGCCTCCGCGGGGCCACCGCACCCGCAGTCGCTGCTGGATCTGCCGCCGGAGCTCCTGGTGGAGATCTTCTCCTCTCTACCCGGCACTGCGCTGCCCAACCTGGCGCTGGTGTGCAAGAAATTCAGGCAGATCCTCAACACGGAAACAATCTGGAGGAGGAGATGTACAGAGGGTAATGTAATAATGGCTGCTACACAACACACAGCGGCCTTTTGTTTACACTCGAAACTGATATGTTATGACACCGACTCAAACACTATCATAACGTTTATATATATATATATATATATAATTAGTTACATATTAATTAGTGCTGTCAAAAGATTAATCGCGATTAATCGCATCCAAAATAAAAGTTTTTGTTTATTTTACATAATATATGTGTATGTACTGTGTATATGTATTATGTATATATATAAAGACAGACACATGCATGTATATATTTAAGAAAAATGTTATATTTGTATATTAAATATATTTATATAAATATAAACATGTAAATACATGTAAATATTTTCTAAATATATACTGTATGAGTATGTATTTATATATAACTAAAAAAGGCAATGCAAAAAGAAAAGAAAGTAAAAAGAAGAAAAAGGAACACACCTCATGGAAACTTTCCAATAAAGATCTGTAGTAAAACATTTGATCTGATGCAAGTAATATAAATAGTATTTACATTCAAGTATAATTAAACCTTAGACTCAGATTCCCATTAGATGGGAATTTTACTGTACTGGATGAATATATATTTGTATCCATATAAATTATATATATATATATAAGTATATTTAATATATAAACGTAACACATTTTGCTTAAATATATACATGCATGTGTGTGAATTTATATATACATAAGAAATATACACAGTACACACACATTATGTAAACAAAAACTTATTTTGGATGCGATTAATCGTTTGACATCACTATAATAAGGTAATTTTTTTGTATTTGTGTATATGCATATTCATATTGCTGTTGCCACTATTTTTTAAAAGCAATAAGACAGTCAAGAGGCTGCATTTATTTGATTAAAAAAACACTAAAAACAGTAATACTGTGTTTTGTATTTTATATATATATATATATATAGGGCTGGGCAAAAAAAAACGATTTTTCGATTAATCGTTTTTTTTTTAAATGACGTCGATTCGATTCTCAAAAGCGTGAATCGATCTTTTCCGGGATTTATTTCAGCATATTTAAAACAAGATCTGATTAACGTGAATCTTATCATTAGTCTTCTCCACTAGATGTCACCCTTATTTACCTTGCGCGTGTGTAGTTAATGCTGCTCAATGTGAAAGCACGCAGGTGAAGGAGATTTACCGCTGATTACAGAACCAGCTTTACTCATAAGATGCGCGTTAAATATCGCATGCGATTAATCGTGCAGCCCTAATATATATATATGAAGGGTTTGGTTCCAAAACGCGATAAACCCCATTTTAAAAAAAAATGAGAGTTTCCGCCAAAATCAGTATTGTATCTGGTCGGTATTTAAAAGTCAATTTTTAATTTTACGAAAAATGTGATATCCGCCGAGTTATTCTGCCATGTTTTCTCCCTTTCTTTCCGAACCGCAACAAACCCCAGTCTCCCCTCTCTGCAGAATGCGATATATCCGCTTAACCAATCCACGCACTGTAGACAGTAATGGCGGCGCTTTGAATACACCCGGCATCCTAGTTTTCCTCATCTATTTTGTACTTTGTGATC
>NW_015555819.1:197868-198183 GCF_001515605.1 Sinocyclocheilus anshuiensis
AACTCTTCATATATATATATATATATATATATATATATATTACACACACATCCATTTATGTGTAAATATGTGACCCTGGACCACAAAACCAAACCAGTGACAGTCATAAGGGTAATTTTTTAGAAAATTGAGATTTATACATCATCTGAAAGCTGAATAAATAAGCTTTCTATTGATGTATGGTTTGTTAGGATAGGACAATATTTAAAAATCTGGAATCTGAGGGTGCAAAAAAACTAAAAATTGTCCAAATGAAGTTCTTAGCAATGCATATTACTAATCAAAAATGAAGTTTTGATATATTTATGGAAGGAA
>NW_015555819.1:198642-210101 GCF_001515605.1 Sinocyclocheilus anshuiensis
CTAATGATTTTTGGCATAAAAGAAAAATCGATCATTTTGACCCATACAATGTATTGTTAGTTATTGCTACAAATATACCCCAGCGACTTAAGACTGGTTTTGTGCTCCAGGGTCACATTATATATTTTGTGTGCTGTTATCCTAAACTCATTTTCACAAGTGTTTTTTTAAATAATAATATGTACATGTCTTATTTAATGTTTATATATATATAATATAAAATCACGTTAAAATGTAACTTATACAGACAATGACTTGAATGTATATAGTTTCTGAATCAAGTTTCAAGTTTGTTTTTTGTTGTTGTGAGGCTTAAAGTCTTTAAGTCAAAAATATATAGGTGGTGTAAGAGATTATTATTATTATTTATTATTATTATTATTTTAAATTATATTATTTACAAAAAATGATTTCATGAAATTATTATTTATTATTATAATAAATTGTAATTCTATTACAATTTTGTTTTTCAACAGATAAACAGAGAAAGCTCAGTTTTCTTTTTTCCTTTTTATATAATGATTGAGTCGTGTACACTCACATGTAATCATTTATAGAATCATATGATGTTTACAGAGTCATTGAAGTTTTTGTAGAGTTTTTAACGTTTGTCAACAACATTGACACAGAATACATTTGATTTCTTCTTTTCATAACCTCCTCCTTGTTCTTGATCTATGATGTTTAGCTGTTAAAGTGGCCTGAGGTTTAGTGCTCTGGTGGATTGATTCATGCACTGTAAAACCAGAAATGGACTGTGTCTTAAAACCTATTGACCTGCAACTTAGACAGCATTTTTAGGCATCATAGGCAGGCATTTAAAATCCTTAAAAGGCTGTGTAGATAGACAGCTCAAAAGGCTTTCAGATGCAATAGTAGCAAAAAATTAACAGAAATTTGAGTTAATGTTTGCCTGTCAACATTGTGTTGGTGTAGAATGAAATACGTTACTTGAACTTTCTGGTGCATAAGTCAAGGGATTGGCCAAAAACCTGATAACATGTTCTCAGATGTGTTGATATTTAAGTGACCCCATGAGGGTGTCGTTTGCCTTATCTCAGGTCTAACAGTCATTACACCACCATCAGTTTAACAGGCTTCAACACCACTGCAGCAATAGAATCAAGTAGAATACAATAACACAGAACACGTGCATGTTGTGTTGATCATCAGCTTAAAGGATTGCACAGAAACGGTTCGCATTCAATTTTATTCTGAGTTGAAAGATACTAAAGAGACATGGTTTTGATCCAGGTTGATTGTTTTCTGTAGACTGTACTCTGCTCATGCGGTTTGTCATGAGTGTTTCTCTTCTTGCAGAATTCGGTATGAGAGATGACCTGCGGAAGATGGAGATCTTGGGCATGTCGAGCCGAGATCTGTATGTGAAACGTAAGTAAATCTACTGTAACCACAGAAGTCACCAATCGTGGCAGTTCTTATACATTTACAAATAATAAAATATGATACCGAGTTGGGATTTTTAAAGTAAAAGTTCACCCACCAATGAACATTTGCTCACCCTCAGGCCATCCAAGATGTAGATGAGTTTGTTTCTTCATCAAATTTGGAGAAATTTAGCGGTACATCACTTGCGCACCAGTGGATGCTCTGCAGTGAATGGGTGCCGTCAGAATGAGAGTCCAAACAGCTGATAAAAACATCACAATAATTCACACCACTCCAGTCCATTGATTAATGTCCTGTGAAGAGAAAATCTGCATGTTTGTGAGAAACAAATCTGTCATCAATTTTAATTAATTTTTATTTTTGCTTGTGAACGGTGCTTGATCTGTGCAGATTTCTCTCCTGATTCAGACGAGACGATTTTTTTTTCACTGCAGAAAGCAGTGATTTTAGCCGGTTTGAAGTCTTTATGCATTTGTTTCTTCCAAACACACATCTTTTTTTCTTCACAAGACATTAACTGATGGACTGGAGTGGTGTGGATTACTTGTGGATTATTGTGATGTTTTTATCAGCTGTTTGGAGTCTCATTCTGACGGCACCCATTCACTGCAGAGGATCCATTGCTGAGCAAGTGAAGTAATGCTACATTTCTCCAAATCATTTTTGGGTGAACTATTCCTTTAAGTTTATTTGTGTCATATTATATAATTTCATCTTTATTGTAATTACCAGACATGCTTTTTAATAGTTTTAGTAAACAGTAAAAACCTCGGAACTCTAGACCGCCTTTGGTCAGACAAACAGGTAATTGATTATCAACCTAGTGAGCTGGAAAAATCCTGACCAATCCATGCATATCACACATCTAGTGTGTGACGTCTCTTTAAATGTCCTTTAGACTTTTTAACTGAAAAATCTGATCTGTTTGTTAATGTAATGCTGTCGCCTCACCCCATTACATGTCATTTTCTCAGTGCATTTTACATTTACCTCAGCTCACAAAAGACATTTTTTTGTTCAGTTACAGCCACTTGTTTGTCTGTAGAGTATCAATGTTTGTTTCAACCAAAGATATTTCAGCAGGTGAAAGCATAGTGCTTATAGAGAAAGATTCCTCAGAAGTCAGCGTGGCATTTGTGTATAATTCAGTTGATTTTAAAAATGTGGATATGCAACATAAAATAAATCTTATCCTCCGAAGTGACAGACAAGCTGCAAACGAAACACTTCTCACTCTCCCAGCCCTGTACACATTCATTTTCTCTGGCATATGTGAGTGTGGTTCTCACTCTGCCTTGTGGCTCTCTCCTCTTCCTGTGGCGCACTCACCTGCGTACCTGTCCAGGTGTGAACCCGCAGGTGAAGTCGGGACGCTTTATGAAGCTCCTCCCTGATTATGAGCACATGGACTATCGGGACGTGTACACACACTGTATGTACTGGCCGTACACTGCCTGTCAAGCTCTGGTTGAAGATGCTCTTTGCTACTGACGTATTGTTCCAGGTTCATGGAGTTGAACTGTCGAACATGGTACAAATTAAGACCATATAGTAATATTTATATTAATGAAAATATTACTGACTCGTTCCTTAGTTTGCAAAAAAAACAAGCAAATTGTAACAGTACACAATATGCATTGTGGCAAGATAAAAGTAAGTATTGTTTTGAAAGTGTGATAAAGTAGTATAATATATTACAGTACAATAAAATCAAAAATTACAACAAAATAAAAAGTCTCTGTAAAGTTGCAAACCTAGTAACAGAATATGCAAATATATATTTTGCACAATATGCAGAAGTATACCAAAAAGCAACTGTTTAAATCCAGATGTAGGATTTTTCAGTAACCAGAAGTTTATCCATCTTGAATAATAGTCCCACCAAAAAGCTTTAGATTTCAAATAACACATTTTTGTATGGAAGTATTAATATAAACCGACTAAAAACTTCCGCTGTAAATGAGGAATGAGTTTTAGGGATTTATGAGTGCTGGTACGTTAGTTATTTAATTGTACAGCTCATTTCCTTTATTTTTACATTTAGAATATCTTTGATATCATCTGGATTATTAATCTTTATATTAATAATTTAATAACACTGTAATATTTAGCAAACCTCAATATCTGTTTTGCAGACTGTACATCTTTATGTTGTGATGCCTAACTTGTAACATTTAAAATGTTTGTTTTTATTGAATTGATTCGAAGAATTGCATAGCCATCTTATATGTTACTCAGTCATAAAATGAACATTATTTTGTGTTTTTAAATATTTATATTTTATTATACTCATTTTTTTTATAAATCTTTGTATATTTTTTATTAAAATATTTAAGTATTTTATCTTAAAATGTACTTAAAAATTAAGTTTAGGTGGTTTGTCAATTTTATTAGTTTTTTATTTTTTTCATTTCTATTTCACTTTAATTTTTATTTCTGTTTTAGCCATTTTAGTACTTTAACTTCAGTTTATTTGTTTCAAAGCAACCTTTCAATTTTTTGGTTGATCTTTTATCTAGAATCGTATTATTTCAGCTTTATTTTAATAACCGGAAAGTATTTTTAATAGTTAAGTAGTTTTAGTTAAAAAATAACTTAAGTTTCTAAATCACTACTTTCTGTCACAGATTCTTACTTATTATGAACGTGGAACATTCCTTTAAGGCTGAATCCCAAGTTGCATAGTTCTACTACACTATAAAAGTGTTCACTGGTGATGGGAAAGTACATACTTTTGGTGTACTTTTCTATGCATTATGTAGTAAGACACCACAAGTAGGAAAGTGTGTTATTATTACCATCATCCATCATCCATTTTGTTGCATTCCTACATAATTAATTCATCTAGCTGAATTCATTACATTATTACTTTTTGTTTTTATATATTTACATTCTGTTTTGACATCACATTCCTTCTGTAGCACAAGGATTTGTGGGTAATATTAGCCACAAGCATATGTTATTCCACTGGAAATAATTCAGGAACCTTTGCAAAATACTGCAAATTGGAACGCACGTATGCTAATTATTTAGTATGCATAGTATGCAAATTGGGACACAGCCTTGGTTTGGGACAGACTGATGTGACAGCAGCATAAGGGCAGCTTCTGCCGAGCGTGAGCACGCCTGTGTGTCCTGCATGCGTGTGTGTGATCGACACAGGCTGGCAAGGGTGCAGACGACTGCAGCTGCGCTAACATCAGCTGACTGTGTGAGATGCAGATGAGTAAAAGTGACCAGACGTGGGTAAATATTAGCTCTAAGTTGTTGCATGGCAGATAAGTTGCATATACTCACACACTCAATATGCATTCATGAGTTCATGCCCCATGCAGAAAGTGATATAATCCCATCCCATGTGTGTTGTGTGGTGTTTTAACGTCATGTACTTGTTTTGCAGTGTTACATCCCTATAGACACATCCTGGGCCTCTGGCAGCCTGATATTGGGCCCTATGGAGGACTGCTGAACGTGGTGGTAAGATCACACAGAAAAAGATCAACAAAGAATGATAACAAATGCAAAAAGATAGCTGATATTGGTGGAAAATTACATATATGAATTGTCATAATTCATATACAAAACTCTTATGTATTGCGAAGATGATTATGGCGATGAATATCATTATATTAACACAGTACAGCTGTATAGGGACATACTACTATGCAATAAAATGTTAAAATTGAAAAAAGGTATATAGAAATATTTAAAAAGCATGACAAAATTACTAAAACTTAAATTAAAATTAAAATGACTAAAATAAATAAACAAAAATACTAAAGTAACACTACTACATTTTCCTGTTTTATTCAAATTGACAGCATTTGCAAAATGCTGTTGAATGAACCCAATGCTAATGTAATATTGTGAACCAGTTAAAAAAAACAATTTGCTGGTCATTTTAGTACATATCATATATTAGCTAAATAGCTTTAATGTTGCTAGCTAATAGCCTTAACATACATCATGTATCTTCTAGCATACAGTGGCTAACTACAATTTCACTTGTTTTTACTCAGAATTTAAAAGTATGTAAAAACTGTAACTTGTAGATAATATAAGATGAATAAAATAAAAGGCCACTTAAGTGAACTTGAAGAGCGTTCACTTTCATTTTTTTCATCAAAACAGTACGTTTTAAAAAAATGAATTTTGTCTTTTCAAATTACAGGATTTACATTAAAGTACATTTTAAAACATGTTTTAATAAATGCATTTGTTTTATGTTTTGACTAACAAACCAAAGTACTTGATCTTTTACTGTAACTGTAGTGTGTTATCACTTTCAATACATTTTAATTGTTTCAAATTTCAGTTTAATCATGACAAATGTGTAATTACATGATAGTATATTTCAGTATGAAGTGTATTAAAGTTTACCATAATTGCTTGTCAGTACAGTCAGCAGTACACTTACCCATATTTACCATGAAATTACATATAAAGATCTACTTAAGTCCTACTTAGGTGGGTCAAAAATATTTCAGCTAATCACATTTAATTTAAAGGGGTAGTTCACCCAAAAATGAAAATGACCTCATGATTTACTCACACTCATGCCATCCTAGGTGTATATGACTTTCTTCTTTCAGACGTATACAATCAGAGTTATATTAAACAATGGCCTGGATCTTCCAAGCTTTACAATGGCAATGAATGGCCATTAAAGTTCAATAAAGTGCATAAATCCATCATAATAAGTGCTCCACACGGCTCCGAGGGGTTAATAAAGGCGTTTTGAAGCTAAATTATGTGTTTGTGTAAGAAAAATATCCATATTTAAAACTTTATAAACTGTAATCTCTAGCTTTTGCTAACTTTTGTACACGGGTTTACGAGAGAATGGCGTTCTAGCAGATGACGTTGGCGTAGCGTAAGCTCCGGTGAGAATATGCCAGTCTCTCGAGAACCAAATTTAGTTTACATCAAAGGAAAAAAACAGTCTCCTCTTGGCCTCCTCCTATGGTCTCCGAAATCCTCCGACATTTGTCTTTACAAATCCTCACTTTACACTTCTAATTCGTGACCAGTGTTTTGTTTTGCTCTCTCCACTGCGCTTCCGTGTTCGTCACTTGCCACCGGAGCTTACGCTATGCCTAATATACTTATTTTTAAGTATATTATTTCTGTAATAAGTAAAAGTATGCTAAAGTGTGCTTGTTTTTACAAGAGACTGTTGCACACATGTTAGCATCTAGCTAGTGTTAGCATATTGCTAAATTTATTATCATAGAGTTCATACTTGCTACATTTTTTTGGGGGGGAATTGTGTGCGAACTGGAATTCACCCAGTGGCTTGTTAAACATACAACTTTATTTAAAAAAAAAAAAAAAACCTGAATCAAATTCAACATATATAAGACACACATTAAATGTACAATTGTACCGTATTTCAAACGTGCAACTCTTTCTTGCTTTGGTGATTATTATAGGTTGACGGGCTGTTCATCATAGGCTGGATGTATTTACCGCCCCATGATCCCCGTGTGGAGGACCCCATGCGTAGACGGCCGCTCTTCCGCATTCATATGTGGGAGAAAAACAAAGCCGCGGTAGAATGTATGTACGGACACAAGGGCCCTCATAAAGGAGACATTCAGGTAAATCTAACATATTTCTACCACAATGGCTCAATGTGCCATTATATTCCACAAGATATTGACCTTTTTTTCTTTCCAGACTGTGAAAAAAGATGAATTTTCCACCAAATGCAACCAGACCGATCACCATCGAATGCCTGGAGGAAGGCAAGAGGTAGGAAACGAGACTTGTTAAAGGGATAGTTCACCCAAAAATGAAAATTCAGTCATTAATTACTCACCCTCATGTTATTTCAAACTTGTGAGACCTTCGTTCATCTTCAGAACACAAATTAAGATATTTTTGATGAAACCCGAGAGCTCTCAGACCCTCCATAGACAGCAATGATAATACCACGATAAAGGTCCAGAAACGTAGCAAGGAGATCGGTAAAATAATCCATGTGACATCAGGGGTTCAACCGTAAGTTTACGAAGCTACGAGAATACTTTTTGTGCGCAAACGAAAACAAAAATAACGACTTTATTCAACAATTCGTCTCCTCCGCGTCACCCTATAGCACCATTTTGGAGAGTATCACATACGTAAACAACATATGTACGCGGATACGTTGTTTGCGTTGTTTATGCTTTGATCTGAACTTTGATCTATGTGATACTCTCCAAAATGGCTCCAGGGTGACGCGGAGGAGACAAATTGTTGAATAAAGTCGTTATTTTTGTTTTCGTTTGCGCACAAAAAGTATTCTCGTAGCTTCGTAAAATTACGGTTGAACCCGATGTCACATGGATTATTGTACCGATGTCCTTACTACGTTTCTGGGTCTTGATCGTGGTATTATCATTGCTGACTGTGGAGGGTCTGAGAGCTCTCGGATTTCATCAAAAATATCTTAATTTGTGTTCCGAAGATGAACGAAGGTCTTACGGGTTTGGAACGACATGAGGGTGAGTACTTAATGACAGAATTTTCATTTTTGGGTGAACTATCCCTTTAAGACAGATTTTGAGGTAAACCGTGGCAGCTTCTGGATGTACACTGAGCCCCATGTGTTTGTGCAGGAGTTCAGAACGTGGTTGGAGGAGGAATGGGGAAGAACATTGGAGGACATTTTCCATGAGCACATGCAGGAGTTGATCCTCATGAAGTTCATTTACACCAGCCAATATGAGTGAGACTCCTACATCGCCCGTTCTCACCCAGAATGCGCTAACAGTTTAATTTCCTCGGTTCAGTTTTGCAGTCTGGTGCCAGGTGTGTTTTAAACGTGTGTTTTCTGGTTTCAGTAATTGCCTGACGTACCGGCGGATTTATCTGCCCCCGTGCCTCCCTTCAGACCTGCTGCAGCCGGGCCTCTTCAAAGGGACATACGGCAGTCACGGCCTGGAGATCATCATGCTGAGCTTCCACGGCTCCAAGGCCAAAGCCACCAAACTTACCGTGAGTCTGACATCTGCAAATATAGACTGGAGTGCTTTGATTCTCAGGGAAAACATGACACTGAGCAAACCTTTACTATTTGAGGCACAGTTCAACTCAAATCAACACCTGTACGGTGACGTCTGTCACACTTTCCAGTCCGGTGTGATATCTGGAGGAAATGACAAGGAAAAGTTGTGTTTTCTTAATTGTATTGTTCAGTCTAAGCATCGAAGCATTCAAGTTTCTGGTCCAATCGTTGAATTAGCAAAAAATTCTTTAATGCGGAAAAAAAGCATAATTTAATCATAAGAATGCGTACATTAACAGTGTTTCTATCTTTGGGGACTATACATTTAACATTTATGCACTTAAGCAATTCAGTTACAAACTTTTGATGCATAATTTCATCATTAAAAATTAAGAAAAAAATATTCACCTTCCAAAATGTTTTTTTAATTTATTATATTACTACTACAACTATATAATTTTTTTGTTATTTCTATAAATTATTATTATTCATTACTATGAATAGCTTATGAGTAGTGCTGTCAAACGATTAATCGCATCCAAAATAAAAGTTTTTGTTTACATAATATATGTGTGTGTACTGTGTATATTTATTATGTATATATAAATACACACACATACATGTATATATTTAAGAAAAATATGTTACGTTTACATATTAAATATATTTATATATGGTATAAATTATATGATATAAATATATACATGTAAATATTTTCAAAATATATGCTGTATGTGTGTATTTATATATACATAATAAATATTCTCAATACACACACACATATGTAAACAAAAACTTGTGTTTTGGATGCGATTAATCGTTTGACAGCACTACTTATGATTTAAATCATAATTAAAAACAATTTTGCTATTTGTGTGTGTGTATGGCAAAATAAATAATACAAGTAAACTTTAACATCTTTTATTGTTATTTAAATATTATTTTATAAAGTATTGTAGTTCATAGTTGAAATAGTTTGTAATAATAAAAATAATTGTAGTTATTACTATTATTAATTGCATATTATATTTTGGACAAAATAAATAAAACATTTAAATACACATAAAATTATTTGTTAGTATTTATTAAAATACTGTACTGTGTATACACAAATACATGAATTTATTTTAATTCATTAATTAATTAACTATTATTATTATTCATTACTATGAATAGCTTATGGTGTAAATAATCATAATTAAAAACAATTTTGTTATTTGTGTGTATGACAAAATAAAACAAATTGTAACATTTTATTCTTATTTTTTAAATATAATTTTCATAATATATGAATATTATAGTATCTAAATAAATATTATAGTATTGTATTTCATAATTTTAATAGTTTATAATTATTCTTATTTGTAGTCGTATTAATTGTATTAGACAAAATAAATAAAACATTTAAATGCATGTCATAAAATGATTTGTTAATATTTATTGAAATTAAAATGTGGATACACAAAATGAACGAATTAATTTAAAAACATTACATTTGAACAATTATTGTTATTATTATTATTCATTACTAAGAATAGCTTATGATGTAAATAATCATAATTAAAAACAATTTAGTTATTTGTGTGTGTGTGACAATAAAACAAGTAAATTTTAATATTTTTTATTATTTAAATATTTTTATAATATATAAATTAATATTGTAGTACTGTAGTTCATAGTTTTAATAGTTTATTATTAATATTAATTGTATATTTTGTATTAGACAAAAGAAATAAAAATGTATTTTTTAAAATAAATTTAAATACATGTAATGAAATAATTTGTTAGTATTTATTAAAATTAAAATGTGTATACACAAAATCATTTTTGTAAATTATTATAGATAGTGTATAATTTTAATAATAATGCGTACAAAGCAAATACAAGCAGTGTATTTGCAATGCACACTTTTTTGGCACATGATTTTTGTCATTAATATATTTCCATATTGTCTCTAAACAGAAGAATATGAGCAGAAAAATACATAGTAAATAAATTAACAAATTTTCAACTCCACATTTACACAAACTTTACATTTATTTAAAAGTAAAAGTTCAAGTTAAGGTTCCAACGATGCCTATAGTATGCGTGATTTAGCGTGTTCATCAGCTCACTTGTTTGTGTTTAGGGTGACCCCAATGTCCCAGCAGGTCAGCTGACGTTAGAAATCGACCTGAACCGGCCGGTGCGTCTGCCGGACCTGGAGCACCAGCGGAGCATAGAAGAGCTCTCTCGCCTGGTGCTGGGGGTGCACGAGGAGGCCCAGAGGGGGCCACAGTCCCGGGACGCCCCATCAGAGACTGCAGAGGGCTCAGATTCGGCTCCCCCTGCTGGAGCGGAGGATGTGGAGCCAGGAGCTGCTGCATCTGAAGCGCAGCCGTTTGTGCTGCCTCTGGGAGTCATGGCCCGTAATGAAGTGTATCCTCGCACCTGCAAGATGTGGTGAGTCTGCTGCTGTACTGTACTTTACATCTTATTACTGTACTGTACACATTACATAATGTTTATTAAATCAGCCAAAGTTCATTTCAATTTTTATTTTTACAGTATTTATATTTTTGTATTACCTTTGATCATTTTATTATATCATTAATACATTAATAATACTTAATTATATTTTGTAAAATAGGCATACGTGAATTATTTTAAATCAGTTTCCAAATTTAATTTGTTAAACTGAATAATTTTTTATTATTTTATATTTTTGTTTTGTCTCTATAATATTAAATATAATTAATGACAATTATATATTTATATATTTTTATACAGAAATAATAGACAGCAATTAAATGAATGAAAATAATTATATACTTTATATCTATATTATATTTTATAAAATATGAATGTCAATTAATTTAAATCGGTTACTAAATTTAATTTGTTAAACTAAATAATTTGATGTAATATTTTATGTCTATTAATATTAAATAGCATATATTTTATACATTATTATTTTAATAGTGTTCCTGTTGGTCAGTGTTAGAGGAACTCAGCTTAGTCTGACAGTTAGCCTGCTTTAGACCAGGTTAGTTTCCCAGCATAAGTTGCCACAGTGCCT
>NW_015555819.1:210178-213084 GCF_001515605.1 Sinocyclocheilus anshuiensis
AGCTTAGTCTGACAGTTAGCCTGCTTTAGACCAGGTTAGTTTCCCAGCATACGTTGCCACAGTGACTGAAGTTGATCTATGTTAAATTTGCTTTATGGAACCAAATCATTTGACGATGAGTCAGACTAACTGAAATAAGCCTGGCTTATTTGGTAAACTTGTTTTATGAAACAGGCCTTGAGGCATTAAAAGTGATCATATTTTTTCCATTGCATCGTATTGTCTCGAATCGCATTGTGTTGAATTGAATTGAAATCGGATCGCACTGCACCGTAACGGGTGAATCGCATCGGTAGCTGCTTCATATGTGTCTTTAATGTATCGTATCGTTGGCTATGCATCGAGATGCGTATCGTATCGGCCTGAGTCATGAGATGCACATCCCTACTAGGGATGCATCGATCCGATAGTCAGGATCAGTATCGGCTCCGATATTGCCATTTTCTGTCGGATCGGGTATCGGTCAGACGAGACCGATCCAAATCCGATATTGTGCGTATACTATTCTGTTATTGTCAAGCCACAAAAACATTATAAAGCACCATAAAGTTTTCGTGCACAATATTTCAAGTGTTCTGAAGCTTTTCCATAGTTTAATGTGAGGTACAGATGAATATTTAAGTCAAGTTCATGTAAACTCTTCTCTCCGCTGCGGCTTTCTGTCATCTTCCATTCAGCGTTCAATCTGCGTGTTGTGTTCGGTTACGACAGTCAAGGCGATGAAACTCTTCAAGAGCACACAATAACTGAGATTTAAAACTGTATTTAGGCTGCTTGTTTTTTATTAATGTATTTTACAACAATACAAAGAGCATACACAAGAGTGTAACATTTTACCAGATTTAGTCCTACACTTATTATCTTTTATTTGTTCCCCACTAAATAATGTTGTTTCCCTAAATGTTTAGTTTAATTTTGTTATAAAATTGTGCACCCATGATTTTTCTAGAATAGCTTTTGCTGCTGAATTATCCACTGACCTAGTTTATAATAGTATTTTTTGTTATAGATTATGATTATATATTTTTTTCGTTTGTTATTTTTCATTAAAATGAAGTTGTCTATATTTAGTAGATTGTGTTTAACACACACAAGAGTGATGATCAGGTGAACACACAGAAGTATAGAAATTCTACATTGATTTAAAAAAAAAAAAAAAGTGCTGGTATCGGATCGGATCGAAATTGGCCGATACTCAGAATTTCTGGTATCGGATCGGATCAGTTCTAAAAAAAATGGTATCGTTGCATCCCTAATGCATGTTAAAAGGTATTACATTGTATTTTATATAAAATACATCAAATAGACATCATTTTTTAAATTAGCTTTTTAAGTTTTTGTATGTATATAATTTATATGGAACTTAGAATTAAATATATAATATATTAATTTAAAAATATTAAATACACTTCTTGTAATTATTTTAAATGTTTATATACATTATATATAACTAATAAAATATAAAATTGACATGAAAATAATTTAAATTAAGTTTTTTTTTTTTTACTTAAAACCCAATTACACACACACTTTACAATTTATTATTCTAACTTAAAAAAACTAAATAATTAAATATATATGAATATAAAGGAATGTGCTGTACACTTTAAAATATAATACAAAATATATTCATTTTTATTTTTATTTAAATGGATGAAAAAATAGCTAACACTTTATTTTAAGGTGTCCTTGTTACACGTTACATGTACTTACTATTATAATAACAATAATTATGCATAATTACATGCAAGTAACCCTAATCCTAACCCTAACCATATAGTAAGTACATGTAGTTAATTCATATTACTCAGTACTTAAATGTAGAATTACACTGTAACAAGGACTCCTTAAAATAAAGTGTTAGTTTGTTTAATTATAATATGGATTTCCTTTATGTGTTTCAGTTTTTATGGAACAGGCCTGATCGCCGGCCACGGCTTCACGAGTCCAGAGCGCACACCGGGTCTGTTCGTGCTATTCGATGATGACCACTTTGGCTTTATTTGGCTGGAGCTCAAGTCCTTCAGTCTGTACAGTCGGCTGACCGACCAGCTGTCCCACGCTCAGGCCCCCACCCTGGAGCGCTTCGAGGCTATGCTCCGCAACATGCAGTCATGGACATCCTGAGAGCAAACCTCACACTAGCTTTCTCATCAGGCACATCCTCTGGTATTACGCTCTGCACCGTCAGGGACCTCCCTGCTGACACACACACACACACACACTCACACACACACACACTCTCACTATAACACATATATACACACACACACACACTCTCTCACTATAACACACACACACACTCTCACTATAACACATACACACTCACACACACTCACACACACACACACACACACTCTCACTATAACACACACACACACACTCACACACACTCTCTCACTATAACACACACACACACTCTCACTATAACACATATATACACACACACACACACTCTCTCACTATAACACACACACACACTCTCACTATAACACATATATACACACACACACACACTCTCTCACTATAACACACACACACACTCTCACTATAACACATATATACACACACACACACACTCTCTCACTATAACACACACACACACTCTCACTATAACACATATATACACACACACACACACTCTCTCACTATAACACACACACACACTCTCACTATAACACATATATACACACACACACACACTCTCTCACTATAACACACACACACACTCTCACTATAACACATACACACTCACACACACTCACACACACACACACACACACTCTCACTATAACACACACACACACACTCACACACACACACACATCTGTAACACACACACACACACACATCTATAACACACACTCACTCACTCACATCTGTAACACACACACACACACACACAC
>NW_015555819.1:216037-221409 GCF_001515605.1 Sinocyclocheilus anshuiensis
ACACACACTCTCACTCACACACACTCTCTCACTCACACACACTCACACACACACACACACTCTCACTATAACACATACACACACACACACACACACACACACACACTCTCACTATAACACACACACACACACACGCACAGGTGTATTTACGCCACATGCCCGTACAGTTGTATCATATTAGGCCTTTCTTATCAGCTTTTTAATTTATTTTTGTAACCTGGAAATGGCGATGAAGACGACAACAATGTGAAAATTCGGCCGTATACTCAGCTGAGCGTGCCTCTGATCTTCAGACTCTGAGATCCTGTGGTTTTGTGCTTTAGAAATAATCTTAGAAGCGTTTGTCCTCAATGCGGCAACATCTGCGGTTGCTTTTAAATGATTTTATTCTGTTTATTTCTTTATTTGTAAAAAGTCCACACCATATTTGGAAATGCTTCCATTTTTTTCCGTCAGCGCTCACTGAAAACGAATGACTTCCAGCCACTTTTTCGCTGCAAATGTTGTCAGTTTTATCACTCCATAATGCATCCATTAATATGTACACTAAAAAAAGCCAACATTTGTTGAACATTTACTCACCCTCAGGCCATTTAAGATGTAGAAGAGTTTGTTTCTTTATCAGATACAGAGAAATGTAGCATTACATCACTTGTTCACCAAAGGATCCTCTGCAGTGAATGGGTGCCGTCAGAATGAGAGTCCAAACAGCTGATGGTTTAAAGTTAAATCGTCTTAATAATGGATTTGTTTCTTAAAAACATGCAGCTTTTCACTTGTGGTGTGGATTATTGTGATGTTTTTATCAGCTGTTTTGGACTCACTTCTGACAGCACCCATTCACATTCACAGGAAGTGATGTAATGCTAAATTTCTTCAAATCTGTTCTGATGACGAAACAAACTCATGTACATCTCGAATGGCCTGAGGGCGAGTCAATTTTCAGCAAATGTTCAATTTTGGCTAAACTTTTCCTTGAATTTATATCTATCATTCTGTTAAATTTCCAAGCGAATAGCTAATTGGTTAGCCAACACATTTTACGACCACGATGACCGTCTCATTTTCACGTGATAGTGATTCTGTTCCTCTAGCTGTGCAGCTCTCTTCCAAGTGCTCTTCCCTACGCAGCGGAGACATTTATCAGAGGCAGAATTACTCCGGCTATACTTTTGTATTTGACTGCAACATTACTAGCATTTGAAAATTGAAAATCAGTATAATGTAAAGTGAATATATGTAAATGCACTGAAAATATTTAAACATTTATCAATATATTTCAGCTTTGTTTTAGGGATGATTGTATATATGTTCGATGAACTCATTTAAGTATATCGCCTGTTGTTTTAAGTGTAATATTCTCATAGAATTGGCCGTTTACGTGGACTGATATCCTACAGCTATTGATATTATTCCAAATCAGATGTAATTCCAGCTGTTTATATTGGCTCATAGCTATTTGAATCATATTTAAAGGCATTTGTGCAACTAATAACTCAGTTTCTCACTTCCCAATGGATAAAATCAAGTTTTACCCCCTTTTTCATCGTCATGATTCACTGATTCACAGATGCTTTTAGGTCGACTTCAAGTCGGAGTTTCTCTCCATTATTTATCTATAATGATAATTTAGCAAAGCACTGTGCCTAAAACTGTAATTTATACATTTGTAATTTCCTTATTTTTAATTTTGTAATTATATTGGATGTAAAACGAGTTGTCAGTAAGTGTGATCATTTTATGTGTAGCAAAACAGCTCCATTAGTGAGTCAAGCATCCAATACAGGTGTTTATATTTGACGTTAATCTGCTGTTTGGGGAAAAAAAAAAAATCTGAATATTGTCAATAGTTGAATTATTGTCATCCATGTCAATTTGCCAGTTATAAAATGTCAAAGCGCAAATTCATGACTAGTATGCACACGTTGCATTAAATTCAGGGAGGCGTGCAGCTTTAGCCTTCGTTTGTTCTCAATAAAATGGAGGAAAAACGTGAATGTTGTCCGACTTTTATTTTTAAGTGCAAAACATTAGTTGCTTAGACATTATTTGTACATTTTCTATCAAATCTGAACATTAGCACCAAAATACACTCAGTGCTTATTTGATTTTCTCAGGTTAATTAATTAAATTCTTATGTTGAATCACAGTTCTTACATTTTTTTTTCTGTGTCATCCATACATTCAAGTTAATTTCTAATGAAACACATAGATTTTTTTTTTTTTACAGTTCTAAGTGCTCTGTTTTCTCTCGGCCTTGGCGTATGCGATCTGGAAGCGTCTTGGTCATGAATGCGTGGTGTTTCCTCTTCAGGTTCTTCCCAGTTTTCTGTTCCAGTCCAATGCCGAGATACTCTGCCTCATCCTCATATTCAGGCCAGTGTGTCAGACCCGGACCATTCGGAGACCTGCCGATCCAAAAACAGCCGTATTAGAGTGCAGAAACAATATACTTGGTTCTTCTACAACAACAAGAGGAGCGATATTTTACCCGGTGCGTGCAAAGTTGCCCCAGTATCCCATCACAGTCCTGCACAGCTCTTCCTCTTCCTTTGTGAAAGGAGCTGAAAGATTGAACCATTAAGTGATGATTCAGTGGTTATTTAAAACCCTTTCAGAAAAGTTCAGTGTCAGTGAAGGATGTGTTTGTGATTACGAGTTTTACCGGTTATTTTGAGGTGGGCTTTAGCGAAGCAGGTGCCCTGGATAAAGAAGAGTTCATCTGTGTGGTCGACGCCAACAAAGCTGGGCCTGTTCTTCTGGATCATACTGGGAGGATGCTGGAACTCGTACAGGTAAACCGGCGCTCCTGAGGCTACAATCACAACAGAAGACCTTTTAAAGGGGTACTATTATGCTTTTTCACTTTTTCAATTTTAGTTAGTCTGTAATGTTGCTGTTTGAGCATAAAAAAGATCTGCAAAATTACAAAGTCCACTTCAAAAGGCGATATTTTATTTAACAGAAATAACTTTTCAAAAACTACAACGAACGACTCGTTTGGACTACAACGCATATTTTCCGGGATTTGTGATATCACAAAGATCGACGAATGGGACGAGACTCAAGACTTTGTAAAAGAGCATAATAGGACCACTTTAAACAAGTGAAAATGATGCATAAGATTTAAAGGGATAGTTCACCCAAAAATGAAAACTCATCATTTGTCATCATTTACTCATACTCATGTTGTTCCAAACCTGTATGAGTTTCTTTCTGTTGAACACAAGGAAGACATTTTTGAAGAATGTTGGTAACCAAGCAGTTGCTGGTAGCCACTGACTTCAACAGTATGGAAAAAATACTATGGAAGACGATGGCTACCGTCAACTGTTGTCACATGAGGGTGAGTAAATGACCGTTTTTATTTTTGGGTGAACTATGTCTTTAACTCCCTTTAATAGTTTAACTGTTATTAACTTTAACAGAGTATTTCACTGTGATTTTGAAGAGCTAAACGATCATGTAAAAAAGCACAATAGACCTGTTTTTTCTAATATATATAATATTTTTTCATAATTCAGCAATGAGATATTTTGAATATTTTCTATATTGATATATTTTAAAGTGTAATTTATTCCTGTGTTGTAAAGCTTTATTTTTAGCATCATTACTCCAGTCTTAAGTGTCACGTGATCCTTCAGAAATCAGTCTAATATGCTTATGCTGTTTAATTATTAATGGTCCTCAATTATTATTATTATTATTTTTATGTTTAAAACAGTTTTTGCTGCTTAATATTTTGGTGGAAATCATGATAAATTTTCAGGATCTTTGATGAAAGTTGAGAAAAACAGCATTTTGAAGTAGAAATATTTTGTCACATAAATGTCTTTACTGTCACTGTTTGTCAATTTAATGCTGAATGAAAGTATTATTTATTTATTTTAACTCTTGCTTCCCATATTCCACAAAATTATGAAGCGCTACAACTGTTTTAAGCGTTAATAGTACTACTACTACTACTAATTATAATAACAATAATAATAAATGTTTTTTGAGCAGCAAATTAAAATATTAGAATGATTTCTGAAGGATCATGTGACACTGAATGATGCTGAAAATTCAGCTTTGCGTCGCAGGAAACAATTGCATTTTAAAATATATTACAAAAGAAAACAGTTCCTTTCAAATTGTAATAGTATTTCACAATATTACTGTTATTACTGCATTTTGCCTTGGTGAGCATAAGAGAATTTTAGTAATTATTCCAAACGTTTGACCTGTAGTGTGTATGTATAAATAATTTAATGCTAAAATTTCAATTTAATAAAGTACGTAATATAATCAGAATTAAAAATTCTTTGTTTCTTAAATATTATGAAACCCTTCTTCCCACACAGTTGCAATGGTCCAATATGAATAAATGAATAATTGACTGCGTCTCACCGCTGTGGTATTTTGCCAGTTGGAGGGCAGGGATGTTGAACATCACGTCGCCCATCATCTCTCTGTAAATGTCTCGGACTTGAATGGGATCTCTTGTGTCGCCCAGGTACTCGTTCGCCACCAGATCAACGATCCATCGATCCCTGGGCTGATGGGAGTAACAGTCAAAGCACACAGGATTCAAAGAAAAACACACGTAAGCTACGTAATGTAAATGTGCATTGTGTTGAGTTGTGACTTACATCAGGATATGTGAGGGTCAGGCCCTTTATGGCTTGCTCTTTATTCATCCCATCAATCCATCCTTTACCCACAAAATACTATGGAGAAATAACATTCCACCTTAGCATCAAAATATACAACCAAATATGTGAATATGCTGTAAATGTGTCTGAGATCTCTGTATGCGTGTTGACTTCATACAATCTTGAAGACAGAAGGTTTGTTTCAATGACAGTCAAACAACATCTTTGATTCTAAGCGAGCGAGTTTGGAGTGTGATATTAAATATAGTAATAAATATCATTTTTACTCACTGCGGGCAGTAAAAAGCCAAACTCATCATCAGTAATTCCAGTGATGAGAGGAACTTTACTGAACTCTTGGTTCTGAACGATATCCTCTACAGGTTTGGGAAGGAAATAAGAATCCAGAGCGAGACTGAAGTGCATCATCGCAAACTAGAAACATAGTGGAAACAATCCTCACAGTTACCATCCATTAATATCAATCACATGAAATATAGGCTATATTGTACATATATTCTAAAATCACTTATATTATATGATTACATAATATATGATATATATTGAAGCATCATCCCTCGTGAAAAATAAGTGTGCTTAATTGCATTGAATGTGCACGTAAAAGTATATTTAAATATTTAAATATTAAATGTATATTTAAAATGGGCATTTAAATATGCTAATTGAATTTTCATACAACATTTTCATTTAATTGTAATTAATATACAGTTATTTCAG
>NW_015555819.1:221776-233607 GCF_001515605.1 Sinocyclocheilus anshuiensis
TTACCGCCACCTATCTCTCAAATGGACCATTGACACTCCTAATTGGGATTGTAGATAGTGTCAATGGTCCATTTGAAAGATAGGTGGCGGTAATGCACTTATAAGTCTGCGATCCGCCATAAAGCAAGAAGAAGAAGACGCGTCATGCGCCGGCTGTCGAGGACGCATGTGCTCAGGACAGTTCAGACATTGCAGTGCATCAGAGGTAAAAAATTATATAAATACTGTTCAGTTTCTTGCACAGACCGATCGTTTCTTGTCTTTGCATTCAAATTTTCATTTTTGGGTGAACTATCCCTTTAAGTATATTATTTTAAAATATATCACATTTACGTTTATTAATTTAGCACATGCTTTATCTAAATGAGGAATACAACAAGCAATTTATCATAAACAGTCAAATAAACACCTGTAATACAAAGCATCACACATTGTTTATTATTTTTGTAATAAGTACTTGTGCTAAATTGTTAATGGCTTATTTTTATGAAAAATGGCACACCTGTTTAGAACATTCCAGAACTTCCTCCTCAGACCAGCGCATGATGCAGTCGACGATCTTTGATGAGCTGCTGCTGTCACAGTTGCATATTTTGGCTGCGTTCTGAAATGACCATCAAGACATGACAACTTGATTAAAAATAGTTGCACTTAATACAACTAGAAAGATGAAAATATAAGAAGAATATGAAATGGTACCTGAGCCCTCAGTAAAGGATTACCCATCACTAAACCGTCCCACAAGGCCGTCCCACTTTCTGCAATGGCACGATGAAACAGACCAGAAGCCAATGGTGAAAGAATCTTGAAGACACAATGACACCGAAATCACTTGATCACTCAAAACAAATATTTAACACTAAAGAAGGCTGAGTTACTATGCTATAAATAAAGACCCATACCAGCGTGGATACACTTATTCCTCCGGCAGACCCTCCGAAGATGGTCACTGATCCAGGATCTCCACCGAAACTGTCGATGTTCTCCTGAACCCACTGAAGAGCAGCAACCTGATCCAGAAAACCATAGTTTCCTGGTGCACGTTCATCTCCCGTGCTACAAAAAAAGGAATCTTTAATCTTAATCTGTAATTAAATACAGAAAAAAACTGACTCACAACATACAAGTAATGTACCAAAATGATTTTTTTAATGAAGCACCAAAACCAAAATGTATCAATTTAATTTAATCAAAAACCGAAAACCTTTTGGTAAATAATTCCTAACTGTTTCGTCTATGATTTCGGCCCTCCAAAACGGCGATAGCCTTGTGGACAGCGCGACAACATACAGCGCCGTTGTGCTACGGGTGTCCCGAGTTCGAATCCTGACTCAAGGACCCTTCCCGATCCCACCCTCTCTCGCTCCCACTTCACTTCCTGTCAGCTCTAATCTATCCTATTGTAATAAAGGTGAAATGCCAAAAAAATTTATCGATTTGACGATGAAAATTCAATACAGATATTACTAACCAATTTAGCTTTCTAATAACCAATTTAATTATTAATTAAAAATTTTAATTAAAATTCTTATACAGAATACCAATTGTACCTACTTGTAGTTGTTAAAAATCCACCAAATCAAGTTAAGAATCTTTTTCTTATTTATTATAATTTAGTCATTTATTTTTAAATTATTTTATAATTATTTATTTGAATAATTATTAATCATCTGGTGTAATAATAATAATAATAATAATATGTAAATTGAAGAGACTCTATGGAACTGCCATAATGAAAATATTATGTATCGTACCAAAATTATTTGAACTGAATTATGAAAATTTTTCATATTTTAAGATGCACTGCATCATTCAAGAATCAAACTTGAATCTAATTATTAGTATCAACATTAATCTTTCTGCTTCATTAAAATGGTATGATCAATGGTAACCACAGAAGTGAAATAATTTACGACACCTACCTAAAGAATCCCAGCAGACCCAATCTGTACTGAATCAGCACCACAACCACATCCTGATACGCTGACAGAACGGAGCCGTCGTACACTGAAGCTGAACCTACAGCAAGTCCTCCACCATGAATCCAAACCATCACCTAGAAAACACAAGGAAACATTCTCAAACACATTTTCTATGAGGACATTCACTTAAGTTGTTGATGAACTTACTGGTAGCTTGGCGTCTTCGCCAGGTTTGACTGGAGTGTAGATGTTGAGATACAAGCAGTCTTCTGAGACCTCGGGAATCTCCACATCCATAGCGAGAAACTCTAGCTCAACTACACTAACTTGCCTGTCCTGGATGCACCTAAAGAAATCACAGCACCATTAGATCATAGAAATGTCTAGCTAAAGATGTTTGAATTGAAATGCGGTTGTGCGACATCTCACATGAGTGGCTGTTTGGTCGCATCTCTCACTCCGTCCCATTTCTCTGCAGGCTGGGGCCGAGCCAGTCTCAGGGGGCCCACGGGGGGCTTGGCAAACGGTACACCTAGATAACTATTGACGATTGTGCCCTTGCCCTTCACAGTCAGGAAGGCACCTCTCAGAGATCCTAATTTTGTTTGCACTAGAGGTCCTGTCAAAAAGACCAATAATATACATAAAGATCCAATTTAACTTACATTTCTCAATAAAAAAAAAATAATATTAAACACTTCTTAATTTTACACCAATTCTGAAATAGGTAACTTGCCTTCCTTCCATTCTTTTATTATCTGTGGAAGTTTTTGGGTCATGAAATTAAAGTGTTTTCCCTTGAAGTTTTTGCCAGGTTTCTGTTCCAATCCAATGCCGAGATATTCAGCCTCATCTCCATATTCTGGCCACTTTGTGAGGCCTGGACCATTCGGAGACCTGCCGTCAATGACAAACAGACATTAAAACGCAAAAATTGCACTTGAAATAGTATATATGTTATAATTAGTATTAATCCCTCTTAGATCATGTAAAATATGCACTGCAAAATATCCAGACCAGTGGTATATATAAAAGTATACAGTTTAGTATACAGTATATAGTATAACGTTATTCCTTAGGCTAAAGGTCATTATTAGGATTTTTTAAGTTGTTGTTGTTGTTGTCTATGAAAATCATTTTAAAGGGACATTTTGAATTATCAGTGGCGTTATTCCTAATTTATTAGAAAATGCTGATAATTAAGGGCCAGATTTACTAAACAGGGCAAATTCAGATTTTTGGTGATTTGTGATTGGTGATTTTTACTAACAATGCACACATTAAAGAACACAGACGCAGCCAGATCATTTCCATAATGACCAGCGCAATATACTAAGAGCAGCGCAATTTACCGCCTGCTTTAAGACATGCTTTTTTTGGGAGTTAAGTAATGGTGCAAAAACCAGTAATTTGACAAGCGCAAACGTTAGTAAATCACGTTGCGTAATTCATTTTAATACTCTCTTCCCATAAATTTAGTGTCTGAAAGGGAAACTCCTACAAATGCTTATTCAAAAAGGTCAGGCACAAAAATAACTGTGTCCACACTTTTTCAGCGCTAATTCTTCACTGCACATTTTTAGTAAATCCTGACAGTACTATTTTAACACCAAAAGACAGTTTGCGCTGGTGCAAGCTGTTAGTAAATCTGGCCCTAAAATGAATGGTAAATTTTTTCCCTAACTTAGAAGGCACTGTTTTATCACTGATGTAATCACTTACCCAGTGCGAGCAAAATTTCCCCAATAAGCCATGGCAGTTTTACAAAGTTCATTCTCTTCCTCTGAGATTTTATCTGAATAATGAAGCAGAAAGAGGTTGATTGATTGCTATTACCCATTATTTCATTGCTTCGACGGTAGTTCCTGTTAAAATCCTGGCAATAGAAACTGAGACTACAGTTTAATATTTTAAACCTTCACATCATTAATAGATGAATAGTAACAAACCTTGCAGTTTTACATGTCTTCCAAAGCAGTAACCCAGAACAAAAAAAATATCATCTCCATGGTCACATCCAACAAAATTGGGTCGAATCTTTTTAAGTAGACTGGGAGGATGCTGGAATTCATACACGTATACTGGTGCACCAGCATCTATTAAGAGAAAAAATAAATAATTAATAGTAAAAATTATAATTATAATGAATAATTATAATAATTATAGTAATAATTAAACTTGCATAATTGCACAATGATGCATAAATAGAATAAACTCTCACCTCTGTGGTAATTCGATACTTTGCGAGCTGGGATGTTGAAAAAAAAGTCCCCCATTATCTCTCGAAAACCTTCTCGGATTTTGATCCTGTCACTGGATGTGCCCAGATACTCATTTAAAACAAACTCAGCAATCACCTGATTCTGAAACTAAAAGAATGAGATTTAAATTAATAGAGTATTTTTTTTATTATTTCACATTAACATTTGAAGCAACATAATACAATTTACCCTAAACAATTTATCAGAATTTTTGTACCCCAAAGCAGTATTTCAGTCATGTCCTGAAACTTCTGAGATTTTCATTGTGTAACAAGTAACTGGTAAGTTTTGGTTACTGATCCTCAGAAGTAATAGAGATACAGATACAGTGGGATATATTTGCATAACTGCAATGAAAATTTTACTCAGTGTTTCCTGATTACTAAAAAGTTACATAAAAAGAAAACAGCAGAGGTCCAAGAACAAAACCCTGGGGGACTCCACAGTTTCTTAAATAAAATAGGGGGAAATTAAACTAGATAAAATGAAAATTCGGTTAAAATTCCGAGCTCTGTGTAATATACAATAAGGCTGATAATTAAATTTTAAGTTTGTGTTTGAAATTAATAGGTGTTTGAACTGTTCTTCCATGCACTTTATATATACACCTAGTACTGCTTTGTTTGAAATCAAATTGTTTGATCTTGATAAATGATGCATAAACTATCAATTGTGTTCTGTCTTACATCAGGATTAAATAAAGGCAAAAATTGCATGATCTGCTCTCTGTCCATTCCATCTGTCCATCCTGGGGGTCCAAGAATCTACAGAAAAAATAGTTTTGGAATATATTATGTTCACTTTACTCTCATTCAAAGATTTCATTTTTCAGAAATAATCTATGACTTTAAACCTATGTTTATATTTCACAGCAAAATCATGTAAAAATAAGCTTTTCCATTACATTAGGTAGTGTATAGCCACCATCGTCATCAGTAACTCCATTGATCAGAGGCACTTTGTTAAACTCGTGGAATTTAAGAAGCTCCTCTACAGGTTTTGGAAGGAACTGGCCATCGATGGTCACTCCAAAACGAAGCATTAGTTGTTCCTGAATTATGAGTCAAAAATATGCACACAAATTTAGCACATAAATTATCTGTGTTATTTATATTAATGCAATACTTCACAGCATGATCTTACAAGTGTTTTTACAAGAAGTAAAAGATGCATATAATTAATAAAACTCTATTAAATATAACATTTCATGTGTAAGGATGGATGGTTGTGATGCAAACCCTAGCAATCTTCAAGATGTCCTCTTCAGTCAGCTGCATCACACAGTCAACAATCTTCTTTGTGCTGGAAATATCACAGCCAGATGCATTTCCAACATACTACAGAAAGATGTTGATACATTTTAATTAAAAAACAATAAGAGGTGGTAATAAAATAAAAATCGTAAATTTGAAATTGTAATGCATTTGGGAAATGTACTTGGGCTGTTGGCAGAGGGTTGGGACTCATTATAGCATCCATTGCTGCCGTACCGCTCTCTGCGATGGCATAACGAAACAAGTTTGAGGATAGCGGAGAAAGAACCTAAAGATGTGGAGAAAATCTTTAAAACACACAAGTGTATCTTTATTTAAAGCCATCTGTAAAGCCAGATCAATATCATTTCCTAGTCATTACATGATTAAATCTTTGTGTTTGAATCCTTACATGTAAAGACACACTGACTCCTCCAGCAGACTCTCCAAAGATGGTCACAGATCCAGGATCTCCACCGAAGCTGTGGATGTTCTCCTGAACCCACTGAAGAGCTGCAACCTGATCCAGAAGACCATAGTTTCCTGGAGCATGCTCATCTCCCGTGCTAAATGCCGATTAATCATATAAGAGGCTACAATTATTCTATATGCCTAATGGTGTGGTCACATTTAGAGTTGTTCAGCAAATTTCCACGACCAAAATTCAGTCATTTTAAAAGGAATTCATGTGAGCAGAATTTCACTAAATATTTCGCCACGTAGATTTAGCAACAGATTCATGTTGGCCACAGGGATTTGCAACGTTGACCATCAGAAAGCTGCTTGGTTTATAGTGACAGAATGTTATGAAACACAAATCATCATTTGAGATGTGATGGAAATAACTATTTCAGACAAAAACACTGTTGAACAATGTCAGTGAGCAAATTAAACCACTTAGAGAGTGTGAAGTGTGACTTTATTTCCTAAAAGTCCACGAGACCAAAAATACCCATAGTTGAAGAAACAACAGAACAAGTGATAATCAGTATATTTGGTGAATAACTTAAATTTTGCTGTGTTCCTTACACAAAGCTTAAAATGTTGAGAAGCTGTAGATGTTTTTACCTGAAGAACCCGAGCAGACCAAGCCTATACTGGATCAAGACCACAACTACATCTTGATAAGCAGCCAAAACAAGTCCGTCAAAAATGGAAGCAGAGGCTGCAGAAAAACCTCCACCATGAATCCAAACCATAACCTATTGCACATCATATGTTAAAAAAACATTAACCAACATATATATTTATGCATAATAATAGAGCAAAACTAACCAAAGACTTACAGGTAACTTGCTGTTGTCTCCAGGTTTAGAAGGAGTGTAAATGTTGAGGTAAAGACAGTCCTCAGATACTTCAGGAACCTCCACATTCATAGACACATTAGCTAACAGGTCCAAAAGCAAATCCCTTGCCTGTAGACACCTGGGATAAAGGAACACAAAGTGTCATTTTTTTCCCATATGAACAGGCCTGATGATTTTTTGTTTCATTAGTTTTGCTTTATTCTCACATGAGTGGCTGTTTTGTAGCATCTCTCACTCCTTGCCAAGCCTCTGCAGGTTGTGGTGGAGCTAGTCTCAACAGACCCACGGGAGGCTTTGCAAACGGTACACCAAAATAGCTACTGATGACAGTTTCCTTGCCCTTCGCAGTCATGAATGCACCTCTTAAACTTCCTAGTTTGGTGTGAACTAGAGGTCCTGTCAGAAACAAATGTGTAACAATTCATAGTTTCATGCAGGGAATCTTAGTGAAACAATGCTGATTCTGAACTTGCCTTCCTTTCGCTCTTTTATTATCTGCGGAAGAGTTTGAGTCATGAAAGTGAAGTGTTTTCCCTTCAGGTCTTTACTAGGTTTTTGCTCCAGTCCAATGCTGAGATACTCAGCCTCAGCCCCAAATTTAGGCCACTCTGTGAGGCCCAGACCATTCGGAGACCTGCCACCAGGAAAAAGGGTTTTAAAATCTAGTTTTAAATGCATATGCCAAATTTTTAGAAATGTATTTTTTGTATTCATGTTGGTTTCATATGGTTTGGAAAACCTTCATACCATTTTCAAGAAAAAATTCAATTGAATGACTGAATGACCACATGAAAAAGTCATGTGGTGTAACTATCAAGTAAGAAGTAATCTTCCTTAAACCTATATGCATGTGAGTGATCTTAAGTTATAAATAGATAAACATATTTATATATAATGAAATATATTTTTAATAGAAATGTACTAAACATCATGTAAAACTTATAGAAATGTAAATTAATAATTCATAAATGTCAGGACGTTTTCTTAGAGTCACACCACATGACATTTTACACCCTGAAATAACTTGGTTTGGAAAACTTTCAAACCATTTTCAAGAAAACTTTCTGAATGACAAAGACCACATGAAAATGTCATGTGGTGTAACTATCAAGTAAAAAAATAATTTTCCTTTAACCTGATTACATATAAATATACAAACCCGATTCCAAAAAAAGTTGGGACACTGTACAAATTGTGAGTAAAAAAGGAATGGAATAATTTACAAATCTCATAAACTTATATTTTATTCACAATAGAATATAGATAACATATCAAATGTTGAAAGTGAGACATTTTGAAATGTCATGCCAAATATTGGCTCATTTTGGATTTCATGAGAGCTACACATTCCAAAAAAGTTGGGACAGGTAGCAATAAGAGGCCGGAAAAGTTAAATGTACATATAAGGAACAGCTGGAGGACCAATTTGCAACTTATTAGGTCAATTGGCAACATGATTGGGTATAAAAAGAGCCTCTCAGAGTGGCAGTGTCTCTCAGAAGTCAAGATGGGCAGAGGATCACCAATTCCCCCAATGCTGCGGCGAAAAATAGTGGAGCATTATCAGAAAGGAGTTTCTCAGAGAAAAATTGCAAAGAGTTTGAAGTTATCATCATCTACAGTGCATAATATCATCCAAAGATTCAGAGAATCTGGAACAATCTCTGTGCGTAAGGGTCAAGGCCGGAAAACCATACTGGATGCCCGTGATCTTCGGGCCCTTAGACGGCACTGCATCACATACAGGAATGCTACTGTAATGGAAATCACAACATGGGCTCAGGAATACTTCCAGAAAACATTGTCGGTGAACACAATCCACCGTGCCATTCGCCGTTGCCGGCTAAAACTCTATAGGTCAAAAAAGAAGCCATATCTAAACATGATCCAGAAGCGCAGGCGTTTTCTCTGGGCCAAGGCTCATTTAAAATGGACTGTGGCAAAGTGGAAAACTGTTCTGTGGTCAGACGAATCAAAATTTGAAGTTCTTTTTGGAAAACTGGGACGCCATGTCATCCGGACTAAAGAGGACAAGGACAACCCAAGTTGTTATCAGCGCTCAGTTCAGAAGCCTGCATCTCTGATGGTATGGGGTTGCATGAGTGCGTGTGGCATGGGCAGCTTACACATCTGGAAAGGCACCATCAATGCTGAAAGGTATATCCAAGTTCTAGAACAACATATGCTCCCATCCAGACGTCGTCTCTTTCAGGGAAGACCTTGCATTTTCCAACATGACAATGCCAGACCACATACTGCATCAATTACAACATCATGGCTGCGTAGAAGAAGGATCCGGGTACTGAAATGGCCAGCCTGCAGTCCAGATCTTTCACCCATAGAAAACATTTGGCGCATCATAAAGAGGAAGATGCGACAAAGAAGACCTAAGACAGTTGAGCAACTAGAAGCCTGTATTAGACAAGAATGGGACAACATTCCTATTCCTAAACTTGAGCAACTTGTCTCCTCAGTCCCCAGACGTTTGCAGACTGTTATAAAAAGAAGAGGGGATGCCACACAGTGGTAAACATGGCCTTGTCCCAACTTTTTTGAGATGTGTTGATGCCATGAAATTTAAAATCAACTTATTTTTCCCTTAAAATGATACATTTTCTCAGTTTAAACATTTGATATGTCATCTATGTTGTATTCTGAATAAAATATTGAAATTTGAAACTTCCACATCATTGCATTCTGTTTTTATTCACAATTTGTACAGTGTCCCAACTTTTTTGGAATCGGGTTTGTATATTATATATTTATGTTGAGAGTCTCACCACATGACATTTTACAACTCGAGTTAATTTTGTTTGGAAAACAAAAAAGTTTTCAATTAAATGTCTCTAAAAATGTCATGGGGTGTAACTATCAAGTAAAAAGTAATTTTCCCTAAACCAGAATACATGAGTGATCTTAAGTTTTAAATATATAATTCAGTGTTTTTAATAAAATTTGATTAAACATTATGTAAAAATTGTATCAATTATTAATTGATAAATGTCAGGATGTTTGGAGAGTCACACCACACGACTTAAAAAAATAATCAAGACAATTTTCAATTAAATGACACTAAAAATGTAATGTGGTGTAACTATCAGATAAACCTGAATGCATGTGAGTGATCCCAAGTTTGAAATATATTTTTCATAAAATGTTATTAAATATCATGAAAAAAGTATATAATAAAAATCATTAATTCATAAAAGTCATGACTTTTTCAGAGTCGCACCACATGACATTTTACACCTGAATTAGCCTGCCAAATGACCTGATATTTTAAGGGATTTTTTTGATTGTGACATACAGTCATGAGGATCTGCGGAGGTTCTCTCTATGATATCACTTCCTGTTTTGTTTTTTCCCTGCATGTTGGTCACACCACATGATTTGATTTAGCGGACAACAGTTTTTCATATTTATTATATTCCATATATTCCAAAGCTGCTTCACTGCTTATTTAATTTTCTAAGATATAGTAAATATAATATAGATAGTAATTATAGTTAATGTTTTCATTTTAAGAATTTCATCCTTTGAATTAGGTTTTTTTCCTCAACATGATATCAGGACAGTTGTATCACCTTAACATTTTTTACTTTTGACCACCCAAAAAAATATCAACTGGACAACTTTACGGTAAGTATCACTTACCCAGTGCGAGCAAAGTTTCCCCAGTAAGCCATGACAGTTCTACAGAGTTCATTCTCTTCTTCTGAGAGTTCCTCTGAATTAAAAAAGGAAGAAAGACATCAAACAGAAAACCTAAGAGAGACACTGTATTGATTGTCACTATCTATAGAATCCAGTTGTGATTTAAATGAAATCAAAGTTTGAGATCTTAAGATGCGGTCACAAGATGCAAATTCACATGACCAACATGAACCCATTGCAAAATCCGCATGGGGAAATCTTTCTTCCTTTTCTTAAATCTTACTGTTTGTTGTTGAAATCAAGTACTTTTAACAGAAATCTGCTTAATTGGAAACTTTCCATTAAGGGTGAAAAATTTCCCTATGCAGATTTTGCAACAGATTCAGGTTGGTCATGCAAATTCGCGGCGTTGATCAACAGAACGCCGCTTCATTTGAAAGTGACCGCTGTGTTAGCTGAGCTTCATACATCAATACACTATTGATAACAGCCAATGGACATTTTTGTCCACAAAATTTCACTGGAAATTCACTAATGCGACTGCACCTTTAGATTGTTTACTTCTAAAATCATTTGTTATGTTTCCTAATATTATTCGGGCCGTACCTTCCAGCTTTATACGTCCATCTGCAAAGCAAAAACCTAAAACAAATATAACTTCATCTCCATGGTCACATCCAACAAAACTAGGTCGTTTCTTTTGAAGTAGACTGGGAGGATGCTGGAATTCGTACATGTATACTGGTGCACCGGCATCTAGAAATAGACAAAATCCCCAATTACCTTTGAGTATCACTGAAAAAGCCTTTTGCAGAATAAACAGTTATATTTCAACAAACTCTCACCTCTGTGGTAATTCGCTACCTTGCGAGCTGGGATGTTGAACATAAAGTCTCCTAACATCTCTCGAAAACCATCTCGGATTTTGGTCCTGTCAGGGGATGTGCCTAGATACTCATTTAAAACAAGCTCAACAATTGACTGATCTTGAAGCTAAAGGGGAGAAAAATAGACCAGAAATATTATATTAAAATTATATTAAATTAAAATTATATTACCTTAAATTAGTAATAATACAAATCAATTTTTAAATACAAATAAAATAAATTTTAACATTTATTATGTATATATGTATACACACACATGCATGTATATATTTAAGAAAAATACGTTGTTTATATATTAAATATATTTATATATGAATATAAATATATACATGTAAATACATGTAAATATTTTCATAATATATGCTGTATGTGTGTGTATTTATTTCTACTATTAATTATTTATACTAGGATCTGCATTTTTATTGGTTTCAATAAAAATACATTTGTTATAAGAGACAATAAACACACAAGTCAACCAATCTGACAGCTGAATGTAACATTTTGTCTGTCAAAAAATAGCATGCACAATACACAGTAGTATTTATGA
>NW_015555819.1:233617-233803 GCF_001515605.1 Sinocyclocheilus anshuiensis
CAATGTTATCACTCTCAAAGAAGAAGGAGAAAATTGTGGCCTGAGTGGCTTCAACACTGTCTGTCAGAGACCATAACATACCTAAGACATAACACATGTGAGTATAAACTTGTCACCTGACAGGTGACTTTTATAAAATGTTGTTTAATTTTCCACTAAAAGACTATACATTTTTACATGAGCCCC
>NW_015555819.1:233875-245855 GCF_001515605.1 Sinocyclocheilus anshuiensis
GTTTTATCTTACGGTAGGGTTAAATATGGTCAAAAATGGCAAGATCTGTTCCATGTCCATCCCATCTATCCATCCTTGTGGTGAAAAGAACTACGGAAAAGCATTTGCTAAATATGAATATACTGTACAATTCTGACTGAATTTTTGGAAAAACAAATCTTATGCTTGTATTTTTACATATTTTAAAAGTGAAACAGTGTTTACACTAGGCAGCATATATCCACTCTCATCATTCGTGATTCCAGTGATCAGAGGCACTTTATTAAACTGCTGGGATTGAAGAAGCTCCTCTACAGGCTTGGGAAGGAACCAGCCATCCATCGTCACTCCAAAATGAACCATTGGATGCTCCTGTTTCAAAAGACATATATATATGCAAACACAACATTTAGTGCGTAAGAAGACTGTTCGCATATGATTCTATGAGAAAACCCAGTATGTGAACAGACAGACCTTAAGCAGTGTCAGTATGTCGTCTTCAGTCAGCTGCATCACACAGTCAACAACCTTCTTTGTGCTGGAAATATCACAGCCAGATGCATTTCCTACAAACTACAGAAAGATGTTGATAAGTTTTGATAAAAAATCTGTAAGTCAAGGTATAATAAGATGCCAATTGTAAAATTGAAATTGTAATGCATTTGGGAAATGTACTTGGGCTGTTGGCAGAGGGTTGGGACTCATGATGGCATCCACTGCTGCCGTACCGCTCTCTGCGATGGCATGATGGAAGAGGTTTGCAGATAATGGAGAAAGAATCTATATGTAAAAAATATTATGTTATGTTTAAAATGATGTTGTTGTTTTTTTCTTTTTTATTTAAAACATGTTTAAAAACATGCTTTTAGTTTCAGTATTCAAATTCATTTTCTTATATTTCTATGTCCTGGCATCATAATAGTGTAAATGCCTTTATTAAATGAATGAAATTCTTAAAAATAAAATTGGTTAGGGTTAGAGTTAAAAATGTGTCGGCCAAAATGGGGGAGAAAATAAAACAGGAAATTGTATTCATTCATGATATGGATATATCATATTTAATAATAAAATACTATTTACTGTAAAAGATGTATATCACATGTCTGAAAATTATAAGCAATATGTACACACACATATGTTTGTGTGATGAAAATAATAATATACTAATATAAATATATATAAATACAAAAAAATATATTAAAATGTTAATTGAAATAAAACTACAATTAAATAAAATATAAATATTAGATGAAAAACTTAAATATAAAAAAACTTAAATGAAAATTGAAAATGTTGCCCTGGCAGCTAACTGAAATAAAATAAGTTGAAGTTGAAGTATTAAAATTGCTAAAACAAACAAACAAAAATAAATCAATCAATCAAAATAAAAATATAATAATAAAAAAATTACTAAAATGTACACTAAAATTACGATGAAAACTGAAGATATAAAATAATATTCTAATGAAATACTAATAATAATGCACCGCATTACATTTTTTGTGTTAATCCTTACATGTAAAGACACACTGACTCCTCCAGCAGACTCTCCAAAGATGGTCACAGATCCAGGATCTCCACCGAAGCTGTGGATGTTCTCCTGAACCCACTGAAGAGCTGCAACCTGATCCAGAAGACCATAGTTTCCTGGAGCATGCTCATCTCCCGTGCTAAAGAGCAAAAGATCATCATACAACCTCATCAGAGAACTTAGACCTCAAAACCACTGTCTCAATCACTAATCAGAGAATCCGAAGCATCAAAAACATGAGCTAATAAGACTTTATGGCTGTTCAAACAATTAACATGCAAGTCTGAACTCCAAAGACACATGGGCTGATGAAGAAAAAACAAATATAAACCTTAATAATGTTTGATTTGTCATCTTTTATGGTCACTCCAATGCCTGGACAGGTTTATGTCAAGAATTTAGAATTGATTTAATTGAATAAATGAACTATTTTAGGTTTTGTTGGATCTTTATGTTGGTAACAATTCGTTTTTACCTGAAAAATCCAAGTAGGCCAAGTCTGTACTGAATCAGAACCACAACTACATCCTGATAGGCAGCCAAAACATGTCCGTCAAACAGTGATGCAGCAGCCATCGACAAACCTCCACCATGGATCCAAACCATGACCTTTTGCACCGTTAAAAACAACATTAAAATACATCCATAAAAATGCAACAAAGTTCATTCAAATCAGACACACTTACAGGCAACTTGTCATTTGCTCCAGGTTTAGAAGGTGTGTAAACGTTGAGGTAAAGACAGTCCTCTGATGAGTCAGGAACCTCTATGTTCATTGATATATTGGCTACCAAGTCTTCAACTATCTGCTTTTCCTGCAGACACCTGGGACAGACACAGAGGAACAATGTAAAAGCTAGGTGTTGAAGCGAAACGGCTGATCTACAGCTGCATTAGTTTGGTTTTATTCTCACATGAAGGGCTGTTTTGTAGCGTCTCTCACTCCGGCCCATTTCTCTGCAGGCTGTGGAGGAGAAAATCTCAAAGGACCTACGGGCGGCTTGACGAACGGAACACCCAGGTAGGAATGGACAACTGTGTCCTTTCCCTTCGCTTTCACATATTCACCTTTCAGGGCCCCAAACTTGGTTTGCAAGACAGGTCCTGTGTAATTCATAAAAAAAGGGATATTCACAGTATGATTTGCTATTCATTTTCAGTTAAACCGCCATAGAAATTGAAAACAAAAGAAGCAATTGGTTGTCCTTCAAATTTCAGTGTTGACTTTGAATATTTAAATTTTATGACAATTCACATACTTAAAATAATATTAACATTAGCAGTAATATTAGAAAATACATTGTCTAACCTTAAGAATTTGCATAATATATATTTATACAACAGTTCTTTCTGGTTCTCGAATCTGATTGACTGAGAGCCTTTTCCTGCGTTGCGATATTCTAGTGATATCAGAACACAGCTTGCAGTATTTCTCATAGCGAGTGTCATGGCAGATGCCCAAATCCACTATAATTTTATAAACAATACTGTTTTTGTGTCACGGAATGTAGTTTTAAGAGTTTTTTTATGAAAAGATGTAGTTGTTTACAGTATACTTCCAATATGCAGTTTGTTAATAAAGATAACTTCTATTTGAAAATTTGCTTCAATGTTTTCGGAGAAGTGAGCTCCAGGGCGTCAGTGGGCGTCCAGCGCTCATGAGCCCACCGAGAGCGCCTCACCTCGGCCAGATCTTCTGGAATCTGCTGCTGGCTCTGATGTCTCTATGGTGGTTAAGCATGAGATATAATTCATTCTGGGTAAATTTCGCAGGCAGTCTTTGGTCTCATTAATCTATTATTTGTTCCAGAGCAAATCGTTTTGTCAGAGGGCAAAATCTCATCACGTTATATTTTATGTAACTTTAATGCTGTATATCAGAGCGCTGCCTTTGTACTTTTGACTGAATTGCCTAGCAGGTTTTATGCTGGCTGTTGTTGTTGTTTATTACATATTATTATTCAATAAATAATATTTGATATAAATAATAATATTATTTAAAGTGCCCCTATTATAGATTTTTGAAAATTACCTTTCATGCAGTGTGTAACACTGCTCTAAGTGAATGAAAACATCCTGCAAAGTTTTAAATCTGAAAGTGCACCGTGTATAAAGTTATTGTCTCTCAAAAGAAAGAGTCGTCTCTGAATCATTTAAACGAGTCGTTTTTAAAACGAATCCCAACCCTGATAGCACACGTACATCACGGAGACGTCTATTTGACGTCTGCATGTACATCTCCAAGATGTATTTTTTAGTGTTTGCTCATCTGCAATACGTCTATAGGACGTTTCCTATCAGATGTCAAATAGACGTCTATTAGATGTCTTTAAGATGTTTATGGTTTAGAATGTATTTAAAACTGACATCTTATACACAGCAGATGCTTTCCAGATCAAGTGATCTTTAACAGACATCTTGCAGACGTATGTGTGCTATCTGGGAAGCCGTTTCATGTTGACGTCAACATGAAACATTAGCATATTGCCCGCCCACTTGTTGCGTGTGCAGACCCGGGAAAACTTGACCATTACTCAATTTTCAAGTTGGTCTGAATGAAAATGCAACTTCATTCTTTGCCACTAGGTGCCGCTTCTAGGTGCAAAAGCACTTTATTTGGCCTTCCGAAAGTAGATGCAATGAGGAATCATTGGTTAAGATTTATTTAGTTTTGTGAACCTAGGAGAGTAGCCTACCAGGCTGGCTGTGCAAAGGCTATTTCTAAAAAAAAAGGGTCAATTCTGACTTTGCTATCACAATCTGGCGCTCATTCTGAATCAGCTACTGTAAGTATGTTTTCTTAATAGTTTAAGTATTTGCTATTGACTGTTCAAATGCAGAGTTTTGCGCCGTGTGTGTGTGTGTGTGTGTGTGTGCATGGGAGAGAGACAGGGTCACATCACAGTGGAGTCAGCTTTCTTAATCGCGGCTTGTGTACTGCAAATACATATGAGCATCATCACTGTGTCTGTCACGCGACTCTGTTCCCCTTTCGGGCTTGAACTAATGGTAAAACTAAGGACATTATGTACTGTCTTTATATTTATGTTGAAAGCTGAAGCTTGCGATTAAGGAAAGGGGTGTTACATTTCCGACGAGTGCTTGCGGTGTTCGGCCAATCACAATGCACTGGGTCAGCTGGCCAATCAGAGCAGACTGTGCTTGTCGGAAGGAGGGGCTTTGTAGAAAATGAAGCGTTTGAGAGAGGCGGGGCATAGAGGAACTACAATAATGTACAGTATTTGAAAAATAATGTGCTTTTTGAACATTAAAGCATGTCAACATATTCTGTTACACCAAATACACAAAATAATGATCTTTAAAATAGCATCATATGACACCTTTAAACTAAAGGATTTAACGTATAGTCTACTTTGTTAATTTGATCCACTACTCAACATAGAAAAAAAAAAAACATGGCAGCTATTTACTGACCTGATGCAGACACACAGCTGAAGCAGATTGATATCGTCTTGGTGGAGCGAGGTTCACGTAAGGTAATGTGAAAATAAGCGGGGCAGTCTCAAATCTGCCCCAATGGCTCTTAATTAGAGCACGCTGCAGTTCCCCTTTTCACCACAGATTTACGTTGCAAAATTGTGGGGCGCTGTTGAGCTTGGGAGGTCTCAGGCACCATCTGCCCCGCTTAGTATCATACATGCCTGCTAAAGCCATGTTCAGGATTTTAATATATACTGCTTACTTTACCACGTAAAATAGTCTAGAAAATCCGAAAAATATTTGTTGTACATTGCTGAACACATTTACAATTTATTATTGATTCAGTTTATATAGAGGTCTATGTTTTGGGTTAATATTTTGGTGAGGCTCTGCCCCACCTGCCCATATAGACGAGCCACACCTGGGCACTATAATAATAGTATTCAGTATTGGAAAACAGTGTGTGTGTTCGTGATGGTGATTTCAGTGACATTGTTCCGCCATTAGATGGCGACAAGAGACTGTTTTTACGAGTCAGCAGTAAAGACTTTTATATTGTAAAAGACTGAAACACTGTTGTAAACAAGGAAGTTATTTTTACTTTCAACAGCTTGTAAGATGCAGCCAACAAATGCACTGAGCAGCGCTGTCATTGGAAATCACTCTTAACAGATGAAAGGATAGTACGACAAAGATATCGCTTTCCTCGGCGGACATTCAAACTAATGTTTTATTGTGAATATGAGATTGATCTAAAGAATGAATGCTGTATCAGATGCAGGTAATCACACTCACTCTGCCTGTCTCTCTCATAATACTTTACACTACATAATACAGTGAGCTTTAAAAACAGTAAAACAATAAGCTTTTAATGAAGCCAAATCGCGTACTTATGCACTATTCTATGATGTTTTGTAGTGTGAGTAGTGTGTTCACACTGAAACTTCCAAAAAGAAAAAGTGCACTTTAAATACCTGGATGATGCACTTAAATAACCAAAAAATAAAAAATAAACAACGAAGTGTGGAATGTTGGACACTTCATGCACTCAATTGTCGCAGCTTTAATTACATCGTGAAGGGGGGGGCTATCAGACTCAGATTATTAATGACAAAATAACCTTATAAAATTCATACACTACATGGTTGAGTACATAGTACATAAGTACATAGTGTATAAGTGCATAGTGTATAGTGCGTAATTTGGAACGCAGTTTGAGATTTGAATCTGTGGCGGAAGGAGGTAGTTCTGCACAAAAGAGGGCTTTTAAAGACACTGCTTTGTTGTTTCTTATGTATTTACACACTTGTGCCATCAAACTGTTGTATAAATTCAATATCACACTCGTAGCCGTGCGATATGGCTGTATATCAGCACGCTGTGATTACATACGGACGAATCACAGCAGTATATAATTTTATAATTTCTATTCATTTTATATTTCATGTTTTATTTTAATATATTTAATATGTTCTATCTGCTATACTTTATCTTCCACTATTTTACATATTTATATTAATTATTTAGTACTTTCTATTAATTTAATATGTATTTAATTTTTTTGTATTTACATGTGCTATACATATTGTCCACAATTTTAAGCTGTCATAACACATTTTATACTATTTATTTATTCATTTTATTTTAATTTGAATGTGCTATATATGCTACACTTTGTCTGAAACAACAAATTATTTAAGTATTTTTTTTTATTTGTTACTTTAATTTACATATTCTATACATGCTATACTTAATCTGAAACTGTTTAATACATTTTTAGCATTTTTGTACTAGCTATTTTATAAAATTGTATACCACTTACCATAATTTTACGCTTTATATTAATTTAGTATTCATTTAAATTAGTGCTGTCAAATGATTAATCGCGATTAATCACATCCAAAATAAACTTTTTGTTTACATAATATATGTGTGTGTACTGTGTATATTTATTATGTATATATACATACACTCACATACAGCATATATTTTGGAAATATTTACATGCATGTACATTTATATTCTTATATTTTATATTATATATAAATATATTTAACATATAAACATATTTTCTTAAATATATACATGCATGTGTTTATGTGTATATATATATATATACACACACAGCACACACATATATTATGTAAACTTTAAACTTTTATTTTGGATGCGATTAATCGCGATTAACCGTTTGACCGCACTAATTTAAAATTATATATATTTTACATGCTGTACTCCATCTGAAACTATTTTATAATGTTCTGTATATATATTTTTTATTTATTTAATTTGTTTACATTTTTATGCATGCATTATAGCCTATTTTACATATGCATAGCCTATATATAAAGACATTGATCAAGCTTAACCGATTATGTATCATATACACGCCTTTAACGGTGTTTTTAAGCTAAACCCACTAGACACACCTACGTGCACTTTCGCCCCATTACCGTTTAGTAGATTAATTGACCTGCGTTGCGTTCTGACAGCTTCGCCGAAGTGCGCATATCTGTTCACGTTAAAACGCGTGAAAAACACAATTGCTTCAAAGCTCGAGTAAATGCCTTTTTCTTGCGTTCATAAGAAAGCTGTTTTTGACAGTTGGCGTAAATTAGCTACTGTTGTGCAAGTAAACGCGCTCCTAACGAGACGTTAACGTGACTTACCATCCTCTGCCTTCACTGTGTTTTGTAGACTCAGCTGGACCAGGACCAGGACGCAGAGTGAAAGCACGACAGAGCCTCTCATCGCCACGCCGTGTTCAGTCCCACAGCCGAATGAGCGTTCACAAGCGTTCAGCTCTCTCTCATTAACATATAACACAACTGCGTAATCTAGACACACTTTGAACTTTGCTATGGGGACTGTGGTTGCCAGATTCAGTAATTCCCGGTTAAAAATGATTCAGTTAACTTTGGTCAAGGTTAGGTTGTCGACGTGGAACGTTTAATTGAAACGTGGAACGCGATTTCAGTAAATACACTGAACAAGGGCCCCAGAAAACCAAGCAACCCCACTTTTCCCAAAATTAAAATCTAATAGTTCAGCTTTTCAGATCTTCAGCTTTTTGAGCTTTTTTATTTGGTTTCATTGAAATCAAATTATGTTTCATGTTTGTAATTATTCTATCCTTTTTTATTTATTTTATATTTAATTAATTTAGATTTACTTTAATTAATATAGGCCTACGTCATATAAAACTTTTATAATTTTCATACAAATGATTTTATCATGTTTTATATTTACTGAATGTATTTTATTTTAATTTATATATCCATGCTACTCCATCTAAAACTATTTATTACATTTTTATTCTAATTACTTTATCATTTTATTAATTTTTTTTATCTATATATACTATACATGCTATACTTAATCTAAAACTGTTTTATACATTTTAATACTTTTTATATTTTATATTTAATTATTTTAATTTAATTTACATATGCTATACAGGCTATACGTCATCAAAAAAATTGTATATATTTTTTTATTCAAATCATTTTATAATTTGTATTTATGTTATATCTATTGATTTATGCGATGCAATACTTTATATCTGTTTAATTCATTCGAATGTACATTTTCTACTTCATCCAAAACTATTTAATAAATTTTATAGTTTTTTTTTATTTTTTTACATTTATTTTGTTTTAATTTATACGTGCTGTATACATGCTATATGCATCTGAAACTATTTATTACATTTTTGAATGGTTTAATAAAATCATAGACATGGACATGAATTTCTGTTAAAGTGTCTGCTAAATGACTAAATGTAAATAAATGTGTAACATTTTGTCTGTTTTTAGAAATGTTAAATAGACTAAATTATATTGCTAATTATTATTAATATTATTTTATTAGTAATTATTGTTTTTGTATCATTTGTATAATTAATAATGAAAAAATGCATACATCTGCAATTACAACCAAACTATAGGGGCCTCAGCAAACTTCCAATGTGCCCTCAAGATAATTACAAAGTCTGACCTGGGGAAAGTCACGTAAACTAATAAAACCTTTTTAATGCAAATTTGAATATATTTTAAAGTAGCATTGCCTTTGTTGTGTGCAAAAAAAAAGAGGCCCTTGGAATCAACAAGGCTGAAAAGCACTGATATACCAAAAACTGGCAGAAAATAAAGGGGATCCATATTGGGCAAGTTGTAATGAAGTTGCAAAATTATTTATTGGTGTGGTTTCTTTCAATCTGGCAACACAAAGACCTTTATCAAATTGTGGCTGTCATAGAGTAATTCAGCCCTTTACCCTAGTGCCTATTCATAATGACGACGCGACGAGGATTTTGATATTTACCCTATTCATTTACCTTACATGGACCTACAGTTCACATATACACATGTCGACCTACAAACAGAACAGTTAACTAGTTAACTTAGCGATGCTGAACTTCACTCGCTGCGGTTCAGGTTCATGAACGAATGTGTTCCTTTCAAACTGCGAATCTTAGCGCGTTCGACGCATCGGGCCAGTGGCGCAATGGATAACGCGTCTGACTACGGATCAGAAGATTCCAGGTTCGACTCCTGGCTGGCTCGGTTCTTTTGAACTTTGATTCTCGAGTTCATTTGGGTCATGTTACTCATTAGAAACTCGATACTCCGACAAACACTGTAGTGAATGGATGCAGGACACGCCTAACGAGTGTACGTGAAATCTCAAATTAATATGTCACCGCAGGATGTCATAAAAACAATCGTTAGAACTTGACTTAATGGTTCCTTTCTGTTTAAATACGTTTCGCCACTGTTTTGTTTATCTTCAACACAATGAAAAAACTCATAGCTTTTGGATAAAGACAAAAATATAATTTTAAGCCAACACCAAATGTAATAGGTAGAAAAAAACACCTAAAATGATCCGAATCACCGATCTATATATATGGCTTATAGTGACCCAAACCCACTGAAATCCTTTCAGAAGCAGTTTCTGATCATTATTCGCAAATATACAATGTTTACACTGTGAACTTAGCAAATTAAACGCTTTTATAACGTACTTTGCTGGAAAGTTTTTTTTATTTTGTGCAGGACAGTGAAGCACTGCCCCCTCGCGGCACGTCCGTAAAACGACTTATTTACCTCGGCCAATCCAAAAGGCTATATTTTATGTTCAAGATTAAGTTTATCATATTAATATGTTTTGATAACTTTATGCAAGCAGTGATAGTGCAGCTTATTACAGCAAATGGGGTTTTCTATGTAACATAGGCATTAGACATGATTTTATAGTAGACTTGCACTCAAAATTGAAGTTAAAACTTTGTTTTGAGTCACCTTTTAGCTCTTTCTTTAGTGTAGTCTGTTAAACTGTCAGTTTAGCGAAGGATTTTAGGACGTTTTTTCCTTAGAGATAACGCGAATCGACAATAAACCAGTTCACACGAGTTCTAAAGTCTAATTTTACATGATATTAAATTAATGTGAATATTAACATGCGCATTTATACGAGTATTCGTGCCTGAGTCTATCAGCGGCCGCAAAATGTAGGCTAACGAATCAAAGTTCAAAAGAACCGAGCCAGCCAGGAGTCGAACCTGGAATGTACATAATATATCTGTGTACTGTGTATATTTATTATGTATATATAAATACACACATTTTCATTATTTTGGATGCGATTAATCGCGATTAATCATTTGACAACACTACCGCGTGCGTTAACTAAGAATACGTGAATTCAAAATTAACAAAACGGATTTTTGACAAACCCAACATTTGTATTTAACATATAAATTACAAACATTCATATTTACATTTTGTAAAAAATGTATGAAGTTCATTTATCAGAATCGAATGTTGTTTGTAATAATTTAAATCAAGCTTACATACACGATATTTCGGAAATATGTTACATTTAACGCTTATCAGTCTCCACATGTTCAGAGAATCGCATGGACTGAAGATTTCTGCTTATTAACCATGGCAACATCAATACACGAGGCAGTCCTCATAGGAATATGTGATGGAGTTACTGACCAGAAGAAAAGCACATCTTATTGCACGAACAAAACTGGAGATAGGCCGGTAAAGCAAACGTAATTTGAACATCTAACGTTACTCAGGGTTTGTGTCATGCTAACTAAAGTAAGCTAGCTTGACAGCTACTTCATTTTATTGTAGTTAATAACATTCCTCATGTAGACAATGTTTTTGACAAGTACGCGAAATTTAAGCAGATTTGTGTGTTTGCGTAAGTGAACATTAAAAGATTAGATTTCTAAAAGTGTTTAAAAGTAGGCTAACTTGGGGGCTAAACATACTAACTCGCACATGTAAGATTAATCTCTGTTATTACAAACTACTTAAATGTATTTATGATGTATTGTACAATGATTTTATTTGAAATGTTTGCACTGTTGTAATTAAATATTGGTAAATGTATGTCGAAATACTATTATCGCTATAGTCGGAGTCCCCGTATGTTAGCGTGAAACCAGTGGGCCAGTGGCGCAATGGATAACGCGTCTGACTACGGATCAGAAGATTCTAGGTTTGACTCCTGGCTGGCTCGGTTTGTGTTTACTTTTCTCAGGCTGTTTTTGTAGTTGTTGTTTTTTTTTTTCCAAAAGTCCAGAAGAAGAGACAAATCTCCAAGCATGCATCTTTTATTCCACAAAAGGCGTATGTTGCACACCCGTTCTAATGTCTACGGGAGATGCGCACATGCTTCGTGATTGCCAATCGTCCCACAAGCACTCCGACAAGCTGGACGATTAACGTGGAAATAAGCTCCAGACTGGCAGTCATTTGATTCTTAAATGAACAACTTCATCGCTACTTTGTAACTGCTTCACTACTTTGCAGGCTGTAATGCCATGTGTTTTTAATGTCATGGGCTTGCCATTTTGTAGCCTTATTCCTAACTGCCACCTGGACATTGAGAATAAGTTGTGAACTAAATGAAACTGAACGAGCGAATGATCCGCAACTTATCCGATTAAAAATGTGTCTCACTTTCATTGTTAATCTCAGAATTTGTCATTTTTGTACATTGACAGAC
>NW_015555819.1:246009-260074 GCF_001515605.1 Sinocyclocheilus anshuiensis
GTCAAACGATTAATCGCGATTAATCATTTGACAACACTAATATACATACATTCATACATACGTGTAACATTTTTAATCTGTATTATTGTGTCTAATGTTATTATACACTATATTTTTTATTTTGTATTATGAACCATGTTGTAGCATTCTGAGTATTTTGTATTATTGTGTATGTTATTATATACTATTTTTTTATTTTGTATTATGAACCATATTGTAGCATTTTGAGTATGAGAAAGGCATTACAAATACAATGTTATTATTATTATTTTTATTTTTATGTATTTTATTAGAATTTATAGAATTTTCATCATTACAGGACCTGCTTCCAGTAATCACTCTCCAGTACCCCACATGTGCTCTGTCAGAGAGGCCTGTCCCAAGTGGTGCAGATCTACTGCCGTCTTGCGGCGTCTCGTTACCACAGAACCATCAATGTATTCGCCTGCACCAACCCACAGTGCTATGGCAAATCAGAGAGGTACAGCTTGTCATTTTAGATCAATGCATTATTCATATATCAATTGTGTTCCGCTTCCATAACTATTCCTTAAAACCTTTCATTTTCGGATAATCTGACCATGTCTCCTGTATATATACACCTAGCTGGATTGTCCTGCGCTCTCAGTGCTTGGATGATGACATCAAATCAAGACAAAACAACAAAACCACAGCATGTACAGAATCTGCAATGTCCAGAACAGACTGGTGTGATGAAGCTGATGACTGGGGGATGGACGATGAAGAGCAAGTGGCAGAAAGCGGCGTACAAATGCCAAATGACAGTACAGGTGAAGGAAATGATGTCAGCAGCAGGCTTCAGGACCTGTGCATTGATCATCAAAGTGCCCTCCAACCCACCGATGTGCCTGTTTTCCAGCCGTTCTACATGAGCGTTATGGAGGAAACAGACTTGGATGGATTTCATGATACGGATCATGAAAACGAACTGCTTAGAGTGTATGAGGAGAGGGAGGGAGTGATTGTCAGGGAGATTCAGAGGTGAGGATGGATTCTACTACAGAGACTACAGTGAATCTCTGAAGGATGCTATGTTGCATGGATGAATGTATTGTGTAAATGTCTATTAGACATCTAACACCTCCGTTTCTATACTTTTTTCAGTTGTGACAGTGGGGAAGCTCAGGAGCAATATGTGAAGGCCACGGCCAAACATGGAGATGAAGTGTTCACCAGTTTCATGAAGAAAATCTCTTTTTGTCCTGAACAAGTGTTACGGTGATTGAATTTGCAACAACTATTTAAAAATCCAATCGGGAAAGCTTTGTGTGTTTAATTTTTTTAATGTATTCTAGCTAGTTGCCAGATCAACATTTAAAGGGATAGTTCACCCCAAAATGACAATTCTGTCATTAAGTACTCACCCTCATGTCGTTTCAAACCCGTAAGACCTTTGTTCATCTTTCTTCCATTATTCAGTTTAATAATTTGCTCGCGAGTCAATTTTTTTTTCTCAAACTTGCATGAGGACAAGAAGGAAATACATAATATAAATATAAAATCGATATATAAAGAAGTATCAATTCATCAATTAAAAAAAGTTATAGTTTATACATTTCTCAATACATTTTACTGAAATATATAACATCGACTTGCAACATAATACAAAGCATTCTGTGCTATTTTCATTTTGTGAATACAATACATGGCTAAAGTAATCGATAGTTTTTAGAATATTTTTCTTATTTGTAGACTTAGGAATGAAACTAGATATCATATATTCCTAAATATGTGAAAGTAGTGCAGAATGTGCATTTAATAAAATATTTGCGCACAGCATCTAAAATAAATTATATCAAATAATTTATGTTAATTATATCTGTATGGTTTTGTCAAGGGAAGATGTTTAAACCTGGAAGGCTTTATGTATTATACTAAATTATATCCTATTAGCTAAACAGACCACAATTAACATTCATATTCAATATATACATGACATAAAATCATATTTACATGTTGTTCAAACAATATATGTATTTAATTTACCTGAATGTCATTTGTAATAATTGAAACCAATCTTACAGGTGTATAACATTACTGTTCAAATGTTTTACATCAAACACAGATAATTTGTGATTGTCTATTGAATATAGACCACTGTCGATTTGACAAAGAATGCACATTTTAAGCCTATGAAGGTCAAAACAATTGAATAATTGGCAGTTTTAATCACCACATGTTCAGAGAAGCACAATGACAGACAAAAAAAAAATTAAATGTAGTAAAATAATGTTTTATAGTTTTAAAGAGTAATTAAAATCTATACAATATTACAGATTATACAAGTTACGTCTTCCGCCATTTTGGAGAGTACCCAAGAGCGTAATTGACATAATCAGCGTTGTTTACGTTCGAGGGCGAAAGCACGCCATAAACGTAATCTGCGTAATCAGCGTTGTTTACGTTCGAGGGCGAAAGCACGCACATAAACGTAATCTGCGTAATCAGCGTTGTTTACGTTCGAGGGCGAAAGCACACACATAAACGTAATCTGCGTAATCAGCGTTGTTTACGTTCGAGGGCGAAAAAAAAAAAAAAAAAACTTTAAAATTAAAATCAAAACAATATATAAAAACCTCATTTTAAATAATAACAAAAACACAATAGTATATCGGTGATACTAAATAACACCAGTGTTTACTACTGCAGCAATGAACACGACACAAGCTGAGTTGTCTGATTCGCCAACAAATGACTCTTACAAACTGTTCCTTTAAAGGAGTCGGTTAAAAAGATTCACAAAACTGCCTCAAAGTCATTTATGAGTCAGCTTTATGAATCAAACTACCTCACTTCCACAGTTCACAGACTCCTTTAATGAATCGTCAGTAATTTATGATTTATGTTTGATTCTTAAAGGGTTAGTTCACCCAAAATGAAAATTCTGTCATTAATTACTCACCCTCATGTCATTCCAAACCCGTATGACCTCCATTCATCTTCAAAACACAAATTAAGATATTTTTGATGAATTCTGAGAGCTCTCTGACCCTCCCATAGACAGCAATGTAATTACCACGATCAAGGTCCAGAAACGTAGTAAGGACATCGGTACAATAATCCATGTGACATTGGGTTCAACTGTAATTTTATGAAGCGAGGAGAATACTTTTTGTACGCAAAGAAAACAAAAATAACGACTTTATTCAACAATTCGTCTCCCTGGTGCCATTTTGGAGAGTATCCACTGTACGTAAACAGTGTATGCTGTTCTGTGTCTGATGAGTAATTAATGACAGAATTTTCATTTTTGGGTGAACTAACCCTTTAATGAATCAGGAACCATTACTGTATGTTCAGTTCATGAGATTAAAAATCATGAATGAGCAAAAAAAAAAAAAACACTTTGGGAGCATCATCATTTTTTTCTGGAGCCCTGGACTATTAAAAGGGGCCATTTACACAGAACACTTGTTTGCATTTAAAAACGCCAGATGCAGGGCACTGGATTGAAAAATGACGCAAGGTCTAGAGATGCATTTTTTAAACGATCAGTGTCAGGCGCAAGTGCAGCTGTCAAACACGAGGTGCGAGGTGGTGATTTCATATGAATTTGTATGATGTAATGTATGATTTTTACAAAAGAGTAAGCTGGAAAGTCCATCCCGAAACATAGCCATCATAAACCGTTTGTTGTATTATTCACCCAATCATTTCATTATTTACTCATGTTTTAATCTAATGTGTTACCTCTCACCTTATAGATACAGTTGGGCTGGATCACCTCTATTTATAACAGAGCCTCCTTCCAGTGTTAGTCAGACGGTGCTGTGCTGCGCTCACTGCGGCAGCCCGAGAGTTTTCGAATTTCAGCTCATGCCAGCATTGGTCAGTTTGCTCAGTAGTGCGGACACAAATTCAGGTAAGTACAGATGTTCTAAAATATACGTAATACCAATTATTTATTTATTACAAATGTATTTTCACATAAAAAATGTGGGAAGAATTGGAACTCAAAGCAGTATTTCATCTCCATTTACTGATTTATTATGGTAAGCAGTTGTAAAATATTGTGCAATGTACAATTATTAATAATTATCTCAAAATAACCCTCTGATCCTGCATCGTGTCAGGATATATTTTGTGACAATGAAAGGCTGACTACATTATATCTTACTTATTATATTTCTTTTAATGTTAATAGTAAACTATTTGTTTTGTTTTCTCAGACATTTCGCTGGAGTTCGGAACAGTTCTTGTGTACACTTGCAGAAACAGCTGTTGGAAATCTGGATCAACAGTTCCAGTGGAAGAATTTCTTGTTGTCCAGCCCGACCCAGACCAAAAGCTCTTCAAATTATATAATTTATCAACAATAAAGATCATTTTTTTCAGTACAACTTCATTTTGTTATTTATTTAATAATAGTTATTATTTAATATAATGTTTTATTTATTATCTAAAGGAGTATAAAAATTAAAATTTGCTGAAAATGTACTCACCCTCATCCAAGATGTAGATGAGTTTGTTTCTTCATCTGAGAAATGTAGCATTGCATCACTTGCTCAGCAATGGATGCTCTGCAGTGAATGGGTGCCGTCAGAATGAGAGTCCAAACAGCTAATAAAAACATCACAATAATCCACAAGTAATCCACACCACTCCAGTCCATCAGTTAACATCTTGTGAAGCAAAAAACTGCACGTTTGTAAGAAACATCTTGGATGCTCTGAGGGTGAGTACATTTCAAGCTAATTTTAAGTTTTGAGTGAACTTTTCCTTTAAGTTTGAAGGGATCTGAGAAAACTTAATTCTGAAATTATTTGTCAGCAATCTAATTTGAAATATTCTGAATGATTACCATATTCATGCACAAAGACGAGTGATAATTAAGAATAGATAAGATGGATAAATGTGTATATATGCTTTGAATGAAAGTAAAAACTACGGCAAGACATTGTTAAGAATGAACATATATGATGTACATGTGTTAAGAATAAAAACGGGTATTTGCATTGTACATGTGCAAAAAGTCACGGTACATGTACAGTGGTGGCCAAAATTATTAGAACACTAGTATTTTCAGCAGCTAAAAATGGTTTTAAGTCAGTTATTCCTATCTTTTGCTGTAGAGTGTCAGTAGGAAATAGCAGTTTACATTTCCAAACATTCATTTTGCCATTAATTGTAAAAATCCAGTGAGATTTTTGTTTGCTCCACACAGAGATCTGATCTGATCATCATCAGTCTGTCTGAGATTACATGAAGAAACAGAACAAACTGAGACAGACTCAATCCAGAAGAACTGTGGCAACGTCTCCACGATGCTTCAAGAGACCTACCTGCAAAGCTACAGTGCTGTTAAAAGTTTTAGGCACTTGTGTAAAAATGCTGTAAAATGGATGCTGTCAAAAATAATGTCATAAATAGATTTTCTTTATCAATTAACTTCTATCAACTAAATTAAATCAACATTTGGTGTGAGCATCCTTTAAAGCAGCTTTTGCCCTCGGTGCACTTGCGCGTAGTTTTTCAGGGAGCTTTGCAGGTAGGTTTCTTGAAGCATCTTGGAGACGTTGCCACAGTTCTTCTGGATTGAGTCTGTCTCAGTTTGTTCTGTTTCTTCATGTAATCTCAGACAGACTGGATGATTTTAATCAGATCAGATCTCTGTGTGGAGCACTGGCTGCTGCCAAGACAAAAATCTCACTGGATTATTACCGTAATGGCTAAATGAATGTTTGGAAATGTAAACTGCTATTTCCTACTGACACTCTACAGCAAAAGATAGAAATAACTGACTTAAAACCATTTTAGCTGCTGAAAATACTACACTCTAAAAAATGCTGGGTTAAATACAACCCAGTGCTGGGCAAAATATGGACAAACCCAGCAATTGGGTTGTTTTGACCCAGCAGATGGGTTAAATGTTTAACCCAACCTTCTGGGTAGTAACCCAACCGCTGGGGCAAAACAACCCAATTGCTGGGTTTGTCCCTATTTTACCCAGCACTGGGTTGTATTTAACCCAGCATTTTTACCCAGCACTGGGTTGTATTTAACTCAGCATTTTTACCCAGTATTTAACCCAGGATTTTTACCCAGCACTGGGTTGTATTTAACCCAGCATTTTTACCCAGCACTGGGTTGTATTTAACCCAGCATTTTTACCCAGCACTGGGTTGTATTTAACCCAGCATTTTTACCCAGCACTGGGTTGTATTTAACCCAGCATTTTTACCCAGCACTGGGTTGTATTTAACCCAGCATTTTTACCCAGCACTGGGTTGTATTTAACCCAGCATTTTTACCCAGCACTGGGTTGTATTTAACCCAGCATTTTTACCCAGCACTGGGTTGTATTTAACCCAGCATTTTTACCCAGCACTGGGTTGTATTTAACCCAGCATTTTTACCCAGCACTGGGTTGTATTTAACCCAGCATTTTTACCCAGCACTGGGTTGTATTTAACCCAGCATTTTTACCCAGCACTGGGTTGTATTTAACCCAGCATTTTTACCCAGCACTGGGTTGTATTTAACCCAGCATTTTTACCCAGCACTGGGTTGTATTTAACCCAGCATTTTTACCCAGCACTGGGTTGTATTTAACCCAGCATTTTTAAGAGTGTAGTGTTCTAATAAATTTGGCCACCACTGTAAATAACACGGTTTTGTCGATTTCTCTCAGAATATTTTTTTTTATTGCTTTTATATTTACATAACAAAATTCAACAACACTAACATGCTATGTTAACACAAACTTACAACAAACACATAATACATTCACAATCAACCAGAAAAGGTAAATAAAATAAAAAAAATATGTTTATATGCACAGTATACATATACACATACCAATTTCACAGTTCTAATTTATACATATATATATTTATATGTAAAGTTTAAGGCCTCCTAGTACAAGACAATTTCAACATTTCTTTTATTATATGTCTTCAAATACATCTCCATTATTTTCTCCTTCCAAGAAAATCATAAAGGGTTTCCAAGCATCCTCAAAAGCCTTATGTCTGCCCTTAATTAAGTTTCTCCAATGACATGTTTGTTGCCAACTCCTTTAACCATCTCCCTATACTTGGTGCCTCTACCTTTTTCCAGTGAAGAGCTGAGACGTTTAGCTTGTACACATATAAACACAAATATGTTCTCTTCTCCTCTCTCTCAGAATATTTACATAATTTTCGCGCAAATTCCTATGCTCAAAAAAAGCTAAAGAGAGAGAGAGAGAGATAATAAACTTGAAAACTTTAAAACACTCTTTCTCGATCGTTTCGCTCAGGTTGGTTCTTCCTCGAACAGCTGCGCGGGACTGAACACTGCCGCACTCTGTGCGCATGCGCAGTGAGAGCAGCGAGCGGCGCTCAACGCTGAATGCTCAGGCTTTCTCTCGCGAGGAAGGACGCCATTATCGGAATCCTCACAAACAACACGAGAATTCATCATTCACACGGTAATATAACCGCTTCTGACAGGCGACACCTCCCGCTCTCCGCGCGCTGCGGAAATATGGCGCTGTGCGTTAAAGAAACACACTTTATACTGCTGTTTTCGTCTCAGCTGTGTCTTGCGTGCCATGAAGGGCACAAATGAGGCCTATTGCATTTCCCTGCTGCTGTTTTGAGCTGTTGGTTAGCAGGCGCCAGCTAACAGGCTACATTAGCAAGCTAGCTGCAGTTTGCTAACTGGACTGAAGCACTGGGTTTATTATTAAACTCTTACAAGACTGGCGGCGTTTAAAGAGTGTTTTGTGTTTTCTGAAACCGGGAAGCGTCGGTATTTTTGGATTGTCCAAACATTGAGTGCTTAATAGAGTTGAACGAAATTAGGTTTTGTAACCTAACGTTAGTTATAATCTCACTCAGCAGCAGCACTTCATATTCACTGTTAGAAACGTGCATGTCCTTCTTAAAAGTAACGTTACTACGGTATGGATATATTTTAGGGCATGTAACGTTACTATGGTAATAGTACCGTAATAATACCGACATTTTTTCCATACCTTGGTGAACTGTGTAAATATTATTTAAGATTGAAATCTTGTGTTTTGGGTCTTACAAGGGTAACGTTAAATAAAGAACTGGCGCCGGTTGCAGACTGGTCATAACTTTTAATATTCAGTTATGAAAAGGTAGACTGGTTTTATTTGTATTGGAAAAGTAAGACCGATAACCACTTGGCAACTGCTAGTAAGTGTTGTATAGTGTTTTCTTTACTAAACTATCTAATTTTATGTATTTGAGGTCTGAGATGTGGGAACAGGGAAGAGAGAGAGGGCAAACATTTTGCATTTTAGGTCTAATCAGCCAGTATTGTCTTAAATAGTTTAAATTTGTTAATATTTTTGACCAAATATATTCAATCTTGATTTTTGTCAAATGTTGCAACAAGAAGTTTTTTTGTGTGTGTGAAAAATTACAGTTTTGGACATATAAGGTAATAAAAAATATATTTTTTAAATACCTTAAAGTAACTACAAATGAGCATGTAAAACAAATATCTTAAAGAAAATCCATTCCATTATGAAACCAAATGTGTACCAGGCACTAATTTGTGATATTTAATTAATATAATAATGGTTGTAACAATTTAATAAATAATAATTATTCTTAAATAGTGTATTTATTAATTTTAGTTATTTATTTCAATTTAATATGTATTATATTTTTTTTCCAGTTTATCTTCAAAAAAATTGCAATTCATTTTATTTGTGATGGACAAAATAATGGACAGAAGAAGTGTAGGGTCACCTTCAGTACCACATCCTCCCTTCAGGGGCTCTCCGCTGCCGGTTAGGCAGCTTTTTTTGGTTTGGCAAGGACACAACGGTGCCTGCATGTAAAAATCACACATTTACCTTGTGGTGGCTTATAATATAAATATTACAATATTAAAAACACTTTCCATGAAAATGAAGGAAATGAATGAAAATTGTTAATCCTTTCCAAAATAATGAAAATAAAATAAAAAATAGCAAATCATTCATATAACATTGATATCAGTGTTAATTTAATCATTGAGATATCATTAATTTATATGTGACCCTGGACCACAAAACCAGTCATAAGGGTCAATTTTTTGAAATTGAGATTTATACATCATCTGAGAGCTGAGTAAATAAGCTTTCTATTGATGTATGGTTTGTTAGGATAGGACAATATTTGAAAATCTGGAATCTGAGGGTGCAAAAAAATCTAAATACTGATAAAATCGCCTTTAAAGTTGTCCAAATGAAGTCCTTAGCAATGCACATTACTAATCTAAAATGAAATTTTGATATATTTACGGTAGGAAATGTACAAAATATCTTCATGGAACATGATCTTTACTTAATATCCTAATGATTTTTGGCATAAAAGAAAAATCGATAATTTTGACCCATACAATGTATTGTTAGTTATTGCGACAAATATCCCCCAGCGACTTAAGACTGGTTTTGTGCTCCAGGGTCACATATATTTATATATATATATATATATATATATCTCATATTTTGAAGTCGTTTCTCTTTTTGTATTTTCTGATTTCATTTAAATTTTAGGTAAAGGTTTTAGTAAAAAAAAATATCTGTTTTTGTCATTTTTATTTATTTAGAAAGATAGATAAATGTTTATGTAGTTTTTAATTCATTTTTATTTCAGCTTTAGTTTTAATTATTTAAACTAAATGAAAATGAGAAATGTCGCTTTGGCAGTTTATTTATTTTATTTTATTTCAGTTCATTTGTTTTATTTATTTATTTAGTCATTTAGCAGATGCTTTTATCCAAAGCGACTTACAAATGAGGACAATAAAAGCAGTCATAGAAAGCTCGTTTTTTTTTTGTTTTTTTTATAAAAATAAAAAAGAAGATAAATATAGATAAAGTAGAATTAAAATAGAATAGAAAGTGCTAGAGTTAGAGGGTCAAATAAAGGTGGAACAGATGTGTTTTTAGTCGTTTCTTGAAGATGGTTAAGGACTCAGCTGCTTGGATTGATTTGGGCAGGTCATTCCACCAGGAGGGAACAGTTAATGAAAAAGTCTGTGAAAGTGATTTTGTGCCTCTTTGAGATGAACAATAATACGCCGTTCACTTGCAGAACGCAAGCTTCTAGAGGGCACATAACTCTGAAGTAATGAATTTAGGTAAATGGGTGCAGAGCCAGTGGTGGTTTTGTAGGCAAACATTAATGCCTTGAATTTAATGCGAGCAGCTACTGGTAGCCAGTGCAAATTGATGAACAGAGGTGTGACGTGTTCTTTTCGGCTCATTAAAGATTAATCTTGCAGTGGCATTTTGGATTAATTGTAGAGGTTTGATAGAAGTGGCTGGAAGACCTGCCAAGAGAGCATTGCAATAGTCCAGCCTGGACAGAACAAGAGCTTGAACAAGGAGTTGTGTTGCATGTTCTGAAAGAAAGGGCCTGATCTTCTGATCTGTTTTGAGTAATGGAAATGTTTTCTTTTTATGGTTTTAGTTGACTGTAATAACCTTGATTGATACGACACAAGCAGTGATTTATCAGTGACATCTTTCTCAGACGCAGGTTTGAATGATGGCAGAGCAAGATTTGGTGGAGATCGTTCAGATCGCAGTGGCAGATTTGAATCATGAAGGACATCAAACAGGTCAGTCCTCCTCTGAATCAGTAAAAAACTGCAGGTAGTCTTTGTGGTTTTCTACAGTGTTTTTTTTTTCCATTAAACTAGATGTCCTGGAGAATAATGAAGACGCTGATCCACCAGGCAGGAAACGAGCAAGGTTGGACATTAGCCAAGAAACCTCTATTAAGGTTATTAGAGATGATCTGTTAATCTGGTACAGAATATAAGTGGCTTGTATCAGCGAGCACGTTGGCTATAATCATGTTTTATTGCTGTGTTTCTCTCTCAGTCGATGCTGGTGTCCATCAGTCAGGCTGTCTGCCAGCGGCTGGACAGCATGGAGGCCAAGCTGCAGGTGCTTGAGGCCACCTGTCGAGGTTTAGTCGAGAAGCTGGACACAGTGATGGGGAAAAACCAGTCGACCATCCAGGTCCCCATGGTGTCAGGCTCCCCGTTTGGAGCCACTCAGACCTGCGACAAAGTACGCTGGTAAGGGGACCACAGATGATGCCCGGATGTTTTATTCGACCGCGCCTGGGCTTGTTTTGTCTTTTATTGAAGATGCTTCATCATTAATTCAAACCTGATCACAGCATCTTGAGATTGATTTTACATACTGATGAATTCACTTTATGGTAAATCGTCTTTGAAAAAGGGGAAAATCATGTCCAGTTGGCCTTTATTTGGGAATATCTGAAGATCTGCATGACTGCAAACCTTCATGTAGACTTGTCAACTAACATCACCTTCCCATGAGCCACCGACACCATTTAAAACAATAGCACGTGTTTTATTTAGCTGTGCTTCTCATCTGATTCTGGACCTAGACTAAAAATTAGTTATCGTGTAGAAATAATCAAAATGATTAATGTATTAATATTTATAAATATTAACAATTAATTAATACATATATATTTTTGGGGCGTATTTATTAATTTTAAGGCCTAAAAATCTTTTTGATAAACATTTAGTAAATATTTTTAATATTCATTATTTTTTTATGATTATATATATATATATATATATATATATTTTTTTTTTTTCCCCAATCATTCTTTTTTTTATCTTGTGGGGGTTTAAAATATACAATATTACACTTTCCTTGGAAATGGAATGATTATTTGAAAATGTTTACAAAATAATCATGGCAAATTAGAAAAAGTTATAGGATAAAATAAAAGTTAAGTCTCAATATCAAATGAGAATGCTGTGAATTTATGCCACTATTATGCCTTTAACATCAACAACAAAAGTTATGGGAAGTTTTTTCTACTCCTTATTGAAGTTAATAAGCAAATTTATTTTTCCGTCCTAACTATACACAGTTATATGGTGCATTTTATTATGCAATTGTATTATTTATTATTAGATGTTTAGTCCGATACTGATAAAAAAAAACCTGATAATTTCTTTCTTATTATGCTGGACACTCAAAAGCTGGCTGGTATTAAAATTCAATACTATTTTGACTAAATAAATAAAAAACTAAAAAATAAAATCCTCTTAAATTCTGTAAATGAATTTAGGAATCGTAACAATCATTATTTTGAGATTTGCATTTAACACTGTTACTAAATTATTATTATTAGTAGTATTTTTATTATGTTTTTGTAAGCTTGACTTTGAGTGTTGGATGATGATAAAAGTAATCTAAAGTAAATTATCTGCACGATTAAATATTTAATAAATATTAAAGCTATGGTATCGGTATATATTGAGCATCCCTATTTATTATTATTAGAACAGGCTTTTTTGTGTTGCGACCCACCATTTGAGAACCAGCAGTGATATTGACAGTGTGAGACGGTAACAGTGAGTGTTTTCTGTCAGTGTTGTTCCTCATACAAACGTTATAGTGAGTGGAGACCGGCCGAAGACGCGGGAGGAAACTTCACCGCTCGCCTCAGACTCTTTAGAGAACCTGCTCAGCAAGTGAGTGCCACAGACTGTGCTTTTGTGCATTAAAGAAATAAAAATATCCCCTGTGTTTGCATGGTGTATTTAAATATATACAGGAGACAGTTTCTGGATCTGTTGCACAAGCTCTCCATAACATCTCTCGGTGTAATTTATGTTATGTTTTCTTTGCAGTACTGTTGGGCGAGGAAGACAGAAGACGATATTGCTGAAGGTTCCCATCCAGGAAGAGGTTCAGGAGGATCAGGAAAGTGGCTCTGAAACGAGCGATTCAGTGTCCAACAGCGGCCAGCCTTTATCTCAGAATACCAACAACGTAACACTCATCACGCTCAACTCAGAGGGTAAGATTCACAAGAGGATTATGCTTTGTCTTAAAATTTCCCTGATGATAATTACAGTCACATATGCATTTATTTGTGCACAAAAATCCCTTTAATACAGCAAGCTTTGATAGGACATAAAGGACCTTTTTTAACATAGTCAATGGACCCTTGTCACATTTCCGGTTCTCAGAAGCATAAGCGTTTCCATTTGCTCTAATAGCAATAAATAAATCCAAGATATTTATGTATGATAATTGATATTTACATTTATTGATATTCACATTTGCAAAGGGCAACTCAAACAAGACCAAGTCCTATCTAAATGAATGAGGGAATCCTGAAATCTCAAAAACTGCTTGCTGAACTCTCGATTAAATTACTTATTTCAAATCAGCAACAAAATCTGAAATTAACTGCCCCATGAATGTTGTTTCTTATGCTCAAATAGCGTTTAAAAAGCTTATTTTTCAGGCTAGACCAGCCAGTGCGCATACGTAGTTATAACGCGCTTATATCATTGGCTGCTCTAGCACATAGACTGTATAAAAACATGGACGTAGTGTCCGTGACGTCACCCGTAGTTTTCTGAAGAGAGTTTTTTAAACTCAAAGTGGGCGGAGCAGGCCGTCGCCATCTTGGCAGCGCGTCACCACGCGTCACTCCCGGATAATCGAAAATGGGCAAAAAGGCGGGACGTGAGTGAAGCTGAGGTGCCTGGTTGCTGAAACCACGCCCGTCTATAGTGACAGCAGTGCTGCCGTGCAAAGACAAAACACCATAACTTCGTTTTTGGTCGAAAATTAGTTATTGATAATTTTGGGACATTCATGACCTTCTTTATCATGTGTATAAGTATCTTGGAGAAAAGCCCCGGAGAAACCAAGGCAAAACACAGTATAACATCAGTTACCGCTCTTTGACTTTTTTGGAACGCTCAAATTAAGTTCTGCATTTGTTTAGCCGTTCTTCAATATTACTGTGCCCCCCTGGAGGTATACAGTATTCTGCCGTTGTTTTACTGTCCATTAAAGTCTGCATAAAATTAGCCCATAAATTACTCACACTCAAGTTTGTTTTGTTTTAAGTCACTTCCATGTTGGCTTCACGAGAGAGAGCGGGAGTTTGCCACTTGCTCTAGCCTCTGGTTTCTATGGGAACTGGAGCTTCTAACGACTGCTGCAGTGACACAGTGACTTTACCAATCAGCGATTGGCTCTTTCATTTAGAAGGCGGGACTATCCCGCCATATTTTGCCT
>NW_015555819.1:260279-315296 GCF_001515605.1 Sinocyclocheilus anshuiensis
TCGTAAGTATAGGAGTGAACTGTCTTTGTATTTCTATAGTCTTTGTCCATACGTTCTTGAAGGTGTCATCAGGGGCGGGACATTGTCAGTACAGAGAGAATCTGATTGGACGAAAATCATTGGGCTGCAGAATAAGCCAGCATCAACATTATCAGTCTGTTTTCCAGAAGACAAAGACAGTAAATTTAACCTCTACTAAAAGCTAATTTTGTCAATGTTTAGAAGTAGACTAGCATATACATTTCCCCAAAGCTAAGAAGAACTAAAAGCCACAAAAAATTCCAATTTTGATTTTATGGCGACTTTAAAGGATATCATTTTTATAAGCCGGTGGGAAACCATTTGTTTTGAGTTTAGCACAAACATGGCCTCACAAGAAGATCAACAAATTTGAACAATTATTGAAAAGGTTTGAAGACATGGAAATCTTTGAAATGCATCTGCACAAATAAGATAATAGCATGTTTATGGCTCGCATGTGTTTTGTCTGTGTGGTTGGTTAACATTTAAACCTTGAAATCTTTGAAGTGTGAACAGAGAACAATAGGCTTTGGTTAGTGAAATCAAAGTGTGCTCAACAATTATTGATTAATAATATAAACATGTTTTGACTATCCGCTATTACTCCCTGGACACTTTAAACAAAGCTTGTTACACCAGCAGCCCATGTGTGTTGTGTATGGTCAGGATGGTCTATTTGGTCTGGAAGAGGTCTGGGATTAAAGGGTTTGTTTTGATTGCTTAACTTCTGCTTTTACTTTTCTTATTATTTGACTGGGTTGTTTTGGAGTGGTGTCTGGTTAGCTTGGTTAGTTCAAAGACGTTCCTCAAATATTCACTCGTTCGCAGCTGTTCGTGATGATATTTAGTCAACGAATGGTACATTTGGTTCCTTAAAGGCTATGCTTTTGTTTGTTTGTGTTGTTTTCCCCTTGCTTTAAACTCATCTATTGTTTTGATGTAGAGGAGTGGGGTAAAATGTGTCATCCCTTTAATCTAGCAAACTGCGCTGCATTTTTGTCATGTGACCGTCTATTTAAAGAGTGGCATCTTATACAGTTGCTTGTAATTGAGAGATTCACTCTTTTTGCATGACAATTTTTTACATTTTTTGTATTTTATTCTATTTTGTATTTTTTTTTACAAAATGTCGAAAATTGTTTCGCTACATACAAATAATCTATATTTATATATATATATATATTCTGGTTAAAACAAATATATGGCCTTGTACAGCTGCCTGTTACTGAAAGACTGACATGGGAAAAAACTGAATTCATTTTGCTAGAAATTATATGCTAGAAAATGTATTATTATATCGCAAAAGACTCAAATGTAAGCGGTCCACATATTCCTCAGCTTACCTTTTGACCTGACACATTTTACTCCCTAACATAATTTTTACACGCCCGCTTTGACGAGACACAGAAACCCACGTCCGTGATAAACGCTAATAAACCCCGTCAAGCTATAGCCGAAGTAATGCTTGGCACATACCACACAGACAAATATTTAACAGAAATGCCTATTTAAATCATTTCTGAGACAAATTATGCCAAAGTCACAATATTTGTCTTCACTTGTGATGAGAACACATTCCTGGATATGCAATATTTCCAGTCTTAGTTATGTGAAGAAGAAATGTGATGGTCTCACTGTTGAACTTCAATCATCATTTTCAGTCATGCCAGCATTTTTGGCTAAATCAAGAAAGCGTCTCTGGTCTAAACCAGTAATGCTCTTGTGAAGTGTTTGCTTGGTGACAAATAATGTCCAGCAGGGGACACTCTTGCATTTGCTCTGAGCTGAGAATTCAGGTCTGTAACCTCAGCAGGCATTGAGGGACTTGCTCTCGCCCCTCCACAGATATTTGGGATTACTAGTCGTCTAATATCGAAGACAATGGCTGATGCTTCACTTGTTCCCACAATCCTGAATATATATACCGTCACATATTTCGATGTTTCCTTATATCTTGCACAGTGATTTGCTCTCTAGATCAGGGTTTACAAACTTTTTGATGCCAATTATCAAATATGTTGCTCTTATGCAAAGGTGCACCTTCCTAAAATATAAAGGCAGCTAAATATTTTCATAAAGTGTAAAGAAATGTATACTGTGTGAGAAAAATGTTAAGAGTGAGAGATATTATAAGGACAATATGTTTAAAAAGTTAAAAAAGTAAAATAATTGGCATGTATTGCAAAAAGCAAATGTAAATTATTAAGAAATAATCCGGAAAATATTTGAATAAGTAATTAAATTATGTGTATCTTTTTCTTTTATCCATTATTAGCGGTGTTATTTTAGTATTATTTATGTACTATTATAGTATTCACTATAGTATTTTTAACTGGCTTTTTAAAATATTTTTTTAAATAATTTTAGTTCAAGTTTTAGAGATTTTGTTATGTGCTTTTGTCATTTCTATTAGTTTTTATTTAATATTTCTATTTAATTTGTTTAATTTATTTCAGCTTTAGTCATTTTTAGTACTTCAACGTAAAAAAAGTTTAGTTTTTCATCTAATATTTATATTTTTATATTTAAATGTTGTATTTATTTCCATTTATTTTGTAATATAATATAATATAGTATAATATAAATATATTTTGCAATGCAAAAATTAACCAGATTTTTTTTTTGTAAATTAATAAAAAAATTGACAAACCCAAATATTTCTCATATAATAGAAAGGGAAAAATAAAAAAGAAATTCAGAATATTTGAATGTAGCAAAAATATTGTCAGTATTGTGTAATATAATGTACTGCAATAGAATAGAATAGAATAGAATTTATTCTGGAAAATACATATTTCTAGCAAAAGTTTCTCTCTCTCTATATATATATAAACATACAATAATATATAATAATATTATTATATAGTAATATATATAATAATAATAATATCAACACTATTTAGTTGTAGTGTTATTTATATAAGTTGCTGAATTTGTCCGCACACTGAAAAAATGTTCCAATCAGACCAAAAAATGTTATTTATATGTTATTTATATTAAATATCCTCCCATTCTGTCAGACAGCTTCATAGTTACATAACTCTTATAAATTACAGTGGTAAGGCACTTGTCAACTTGGAAAAACTGTACATTTGGAAAAATATTTCTGTAATTGCAGTTTATTTTTCTCCTTCTTCTGTAGAGGACTATCCGGCAGGAACGTGGCTGGGTGATGAGAACAACCCTGAGATGCGCGTGCGCTGTCCGGTATCTCCAGCAGACATGCTGCACATCAGCACCAACTGTCGCACGGCAGAGAAGATGGCCCTGACGCTGCTGGACTACCTGTTCCACCGCGAGGTGCAGGCCGTCTCCAACCTCTCCGGACAGGGGAAGCACGGCAAGAAACAGCTGGACCCGCTCATGATCTATGGCATCCGATGTAAGTCTGAACAATACCAGCATCATTATGATTTACAGTATGTAAATCACAGTTCTGATTCCTCAAAATGATTCTGATTCCTGGACGATTCAGTTAATGATTCTTTGTTTTTGTATGAGCAGCCAGTTAGTAACTACATTAATTTAAGTGCCTTACATACTGTGTGTAAGTTGTAATATATATGTGTTTGATTCGGTTTAAAGTACTGACTCAAGAGTCAATCAAGAGAATCAGATTAAACTGATTTGAACTTTATGAAAAAACATTTTTGTATGGTAAAGAAAATGTATGGTTTTGATTCACTAAAAAGAAGTTCATAAAAGCCATTTGTTTGGGAATCTGATTACACACGGTTTTGATTCGCTAAAAGAATCAGCTCATGATAATTATTTGTGGAGGAATTGAACCACACTTGTCAATGCTGTAAATTTTTTATTTAAAGGGGTCATATGATGTTGCTAAAAAGAACATTGTTTTGTGTATTTGGTGGAACACAACACGGACCAAATACTTCTAAACGAACCAAAAACAGCAAGTAATGACGACGCTATGCGACATGATTTGATGAAGGGAACAAGCGGTGTGTCCAAAACAAAATGAGCAGAGGGCAAACAGAGCAACGAGGAGGTAAACTGCCTTTTATGAGCTTTTTGTGAGTTCGCAGGTGGTAAAAATAAAATTATATACGTGCAAAAATGGGCGCGCTTAGTCCAGCAGGCGGCATTAGGTGTATTCAACTTAAAGCACTTTAAGTCAAACACACCTTTTCCTGAGTTCCGTCATGATATAAACGTCATTCAACCCGACCAATCAGGTTATGAATGTATCACTATGCCTTTAGGTTTGGTATCTTTGGGTTCGCTGTCAAAAATGCCAGTGTGAACGCTAAGCGGACCAGGACCAAATGTATCGTTTTCCTTTTTGGTCCGGACCAAATGAGCAAAACAAACCAAACTACAAGTGTGAACACGTCCTAAATCATACCTGTGAACTCACATTTTGGCCAGGTAAGTTTTGATGGCATTTTCTTTTCATATGACCTCCCTATAATGCCTGTAATAACGTAGTGTTTACTTAAAGTAATAAGCTATGATTCTGCTGTTCCACAAGCGCCACCTTCTGGCAAAGAGTGAATTTGCATATTCACTTATATTCACATTTTATGCAGAACAGTGTAGTAAATGTTAACTGGCATACCAACAAGAATTTTTTTTTAAATTGGACATAATCATCAGGAAGCTAAAAAAAAAAAACACTTTAATGTGGGGTAGTGGGGCCTAAAGTAATGCTGTAGCCCAGCGTCCTCTGATTAACTTAAGGCCCCTTGTACAGATCATTTGATATTTTGAATATCTAATAAGCAGCAATATTTTGCTCAGACAACAGTTTTTGTTAGCACATATTAGCATTCAATACCACTTCGCCTCCTGCCAGCTCTGATCTGTCCTATCATATCAAAGGCGAAAATGGCAAAAATAAGTTTTTAAGTTAATAAATGCCGTCGTTTTGGTCAAACAACCATTTTTGTTTGCTTATATTAAATCAAGAACTTAAAATTCTGTATATTTTATATTTCATGTTTTTATCAGACAACCTTTGTTCGCAACACATTACCTTACCAAGTTTGCAAACATGGTTGCTGACTGTTAGATAATGATTCTGAATGTGAACTAACTTGTAGAACATGAAATCAAAAAACTTCTGTATATTTAACAATAAGTAGCAACATTTTAGTCAAATATTCGTTTGCCTGTGTTACCATACAATGTCTTTAAGCTAACCGCTAGACTGTGGATCCTTTTATGGACATTTTGAACATTTAATAAGCAGAGACTTTGGTTTGTTTTCACACTTTACCATGACATGCTAACCACATGTGCTAGAAAAAGTTTTGAAAACCTTCTCTATTCAACTTCTCTATTGAAAAAAACACATAAATGTGTATGTAATATATATATATATATATAGAAGAATCAAAAGCATCTATAATTGATTTGATTAAAAAATTCATCTATTATTTTATTTATTTATTTTCAAATCCTGTTTTGGGTATTTACATTTTTCTGGTAAATAAATTCTGGAAAACATTTTTTCTGGTTAATATTTCTTTCAAAATAAAGTTTTAATAATAATTGTATTATTAGAAGTAGTACTATCATTACATTGAGTAATATATTTCTGTCACAGTTTCTTCAAGTTAAACCGAACTTTTATTTTGATGGGTTGCTCTGAAGATCTTTAGGTTTCTGTGTGTATATAAAAAAAGGCTACTTATTAAATGATATTTTGGCACTTTTTGGTGAAATGGCCATATTTGTTTGCATATGTTACTGTGTTTTCAGCCTATGTGCTAACCACGAGGCCATGTATCTGACAAAAAATATTATATTCGAATAAGCAGCAGTCTTTTGGTCAAATGACCATTTTTGTTGCAAACATTCCTTTACCATATTTTAAAACATGGTTGCTAACAACTACAACATGAATTTGAGAAACATTTCTGTATTTAAATTAGAAGCTGTGATTTGGTCAAACGACCATTTTCGTTGGCGGATATTACCATGTGACACTTCTAAGCATGTATGCTAACCTTTACATCTTGGATCTGACAAAATTTTGTATACTGATTTAAACTCTGACACATCTGTCAAATGACTAGCTTCATACACTTTACCATGTTTTTGATTTTCACTGTAGAATTAGGAAAGCTCTTTTATTTCATTCAACCAAATTCAGAATGTTTTAAGTTGAAGCATTTTCATCAAACAACCATCTTCAGATACTTAATCATTCTGTGTTTTAGATTATGATTGTAGAATTATCAAAAATGTTTTATTTAAAAACATTTGCTAACTTTACCATACCTTTGTTTGTTAGCATGTGTGCTAACTGCCAGGCAACAAATTCCAGAATTCAGTATGTTTAACAAGCCACAGCATTTGCATTTTCAACAACAGTCTTCAGACACATTATCACATCGTGTTTTTGATTGTCATTGTAGAATTATCAAAGCTATTTTATTCAAAATATTTGTTAGCTTTACCATACCGTGTTTGTTAGCATGTGTGCTAACTGCCAGGTCACAAATCCAACAAAATTTAGTATGTTTAGTAAGCTGCAGCATTTTCATCAAACAACTATCCTCAGACACATTATCATGCTGTGATGTAATTGTCATCATAGAATCATAAAATACAGTTGTTTTTGTTTTATACGGGCATTGCTAAACCAATAGCAGCCAAGAAGCGAAAGCTAGCAAGCTGAAGGACAAATTGGTCTGGAGATCTTTCAGATGCATAAAATTGAATCCGGTTTACTTTTCATCCGCAACCTTGGGAAGACCCAACGTAGTCTCAGATCACATTGCACTAACAGTGCGGCATTGTCACATTCGGTGCCTTTTCCTCTAAGAAACGTTAGCCTGCTAATAAGCCCTTCGCTATGATTTAAAATCACTCCAACTTTGTAAATGAACACCCGCACCGTTTTTTCGAGAGACGACTTGACGACCTTTAATCAGAAATGCGGTGAGTGTGTGTTTTAAGCGTCTGGGCTGTTGTAGCATGTCGGTAATTCTCGTTGTTTAGACTGAGGGGTTGGGTTTGCGTACAGTTTTAGGGCACGAGTGCGTTTGGGCTGCTAGGTCGAGAGCCCTTGTTGTGTATTTTGAGATCGTTTACACTGTATAAACACACTCTAATCTGGCAGATGCACTGGATCCCGTCCAGCAGCAGTCGGAACGGATTTTCCTCAAGTTCAGGGTGTGTGTATGTGAACTCTTTCACTTCTCTCTGTCTGTGAGAACCTTGTTTATCGTATGTTCTCTTCTGCATTTGTTTGAGTTCGCGCATGTTCACATTCGTACAAATATCGTAGGGTATGTGACCTGCGGCTGTGTGAGCGAATGGGCGTTCGTCTGATTGCACCGAAATCATGATGGAGGACAGACTGTGGTCTCGCTCATTTATCTCTGTCCTGCTGAAGTGTGTATGTGTGTGTGTGTTTGGCAAGTTACAATGCAGCATCTTCTGTTATTGAAAGCAGTTGTTTGACACGGTTTGACCCGGTCTCTCTAGTTTCTGGTTTGACCCACATAGTTGGACTGTGTTATGAACTTGTTTATGTGTGTCCTCGAGCAGATGGAGTGTCGGCCGCAGAGACGTCGGCTATCGAGACCTCTACCCAGCAGGCTTTGCACTACGCTCTGGCTGGAGCCGCACAGCAAGTCCAGATCCACCGTATAGGAGAAGACGGACAGGTGCAAGTCGTGAGTATCATCATATCATCATCCAAAAGGCCAACCCACGCAAATATATATAAATATACTAGTGCTGTCAAATGATAAATCGCGATTAATCGCATTCCAAAATAAAAGTTTTTGTTTATATAATATATGTGTGTGTACTGTGTATATTTATTATGTATATATAAATACACACACATACAGTATATATTTTGTAAATTTTTACATGTATATACATTTATATATTTATATTCTTATATTTTATATTATTTATATTGTATTTATTTCATATATAAACATAACATATCTTTCTTAAATATATACATGCATGTGCTTGTATTTATATATACATAATAAATATACACAGCACACACACATATATATATAATGTAAACAAAAACTTTTATTTTGGATGCGATTAATCGCGATTAATCATTTGACAACAATAAAATATACATTAAATTGCAGCACAGTGAATCATGACTCAACTCTGTCTTTCTATCTATCTATCTATCTATCTATCTGTCTGTCTGTCTATTGTTCTTTCGTTCTATCTATCATTCTGTTGTTTGTTCGTTCGTTTATTTGTTCTAGATAGATAGATAGATAGATGGATAGAGAGAGAGAGAGAGACTATATATTTGGGATTATTTGGAAAGAAAAACCCAGGGGGTCCGGCAATTATTGTTTGCAAGTTTTTAAGTTAACCCAAAGCTAAAGCTCAGCAAAAATGTATTGTTAATAAAAAATAAAATTATAATTTTTATTAATTATAATTAAAATTGTCAAGCATGGCTCGTTACATTTATAATTATTTGATTTTATTATTATACAATAATTATTTAAATGCCTTTACAATGTGAACACAGTTTAAGAGGTTCTTGGAGCTCAAGGTGGGCTCTTTTGACTTAGCCAGTATGCAGTACCATAGCAACCATGGCCAACCACCACTTTTTTCACCAAATGTAAATATCTTATGCCGATTTTCCACTGCGTGGTACGACTCGGCTCGCGTTTCCACTGCAGTTTAGTACCGCTTTAGAGTGGGCGGGATTATTCACATGTCGTTATAGTTGCACCGCCTCTACTGCCGCACGCAACTCCTGAAAACCTTTTTCATTCCACGTCACCCCATCAAGCTCTGGCTGGATCCGCTCCTCTGCTATCAACGAGAGGAACGTCTACTTCCTCAACAGACAACGAAACAGCCATTTTTTGGTTGTTAAAAAAAGGTGTGCTCGTTCAAACAGTTGCGTTCGATCCTTCGCTGGCTGTGCTGACTTAAATCTAGCGGTTCTGTTGTGTTTGTGTTGCAAGTTCAGTGACGCAGGTAGTGACGCTTCTCTCCGGCCAATCAGTGATCAGCAGAGTTTACACGTCATGTTTTGGTAACGGTACGGTTCACTTGGAACCTCAACCGAGGTGGTACTGAAAAAAGTACCAGGTACTGTACCCAGTGGAAAACCCCCCAAAAGTGAACCGTACCGAGCCTTACCATGCAGTGGAAAAGCGCCATTACTTAATTCAGACATTTGCAAGACCACACATCTCGTAACAACGCATACATACCCATTCATCTCAAATCTGTCTCAGCTGCGCAGACAAACGCATAAACACACTCAAACATCTCCTGATCTCTCTGTAAGAAGGTTTGGTTCTCCCTGAACTCTGGTACTCAGAGGAAAAGTCAATCCCCTGCAATCGTTTAATGGAGCTTTAACAGCAGAGTTTCCGCTGTGCCCGATCATGAGGTCCTAAACATGATCTCTGACTCTCACAGCTGCATGAGGTCATCTCCACCCCGACACACCATCCGAAATATCATCTGCATACATTGTGACAGCACAATCAAAACCCTGAATACACAATGTACAATCAGGAGAGTTAAATCTGCGGAGGAGTTCTTGGCATCAGTGGACTCAGAAACGGATCTGTCATCTGTTGTTTGTGTAACATCTCCCTGAACCGAACCATAATAGTTGTACTCTCGGAGGCAACAACTCAATGGTCAGCTTTTGTCAAGGCCTTTGGCTCCTCGAATGTTCAGTTCATGTCACTCGCACATGATCGATAATTTTAGCCTGTCAGATACGGCAAACAATGACATGCTCTTTTTAGGTTTTGAATGATCGCTTGTGTATAAACTTTCCTAAATTAGACTTTTTTCATGAGAATTTTGGGAAGGGTTTGATGGAAAAAAACTGATTAACAAAACCAGTAATATCAAATGTTTAGGAACACATCATATTATTTGTGGGAAAATGTGTTGTTTCTATACCGCAGTATTGAACTATCAAGCAAAACGAGACTAAAAAGTCATCCAAGGTTAACCATGATACATTTGGCGTGTTATAATAATTTAAATACAGTAAATACTTTACTGAAAGACGCCAATCGTTTTGTTATGATTGTCATTAGAAAACATCATTACATTGCCATTATTGGTACATTTTAGGGCCCTATGATTTCTGCGATGTGGAAACACAGACGGAATCGCGGAATCCAGTCATAAAAACGGAATTTACTGTATAACGCGGAATGTCACGGAATTTGCCAAATTTTGGATGAATAAATCAAAAGTAGGTCAGTACATTTCAATCAAATCGCGATATGTACTAGTGCCTGTGAATATTAACCCACAAAAAGCCTATTTAAATCCTGCATGTTCTGCGTGTCCCTGTGTGAATGAATAGCGCAGACGTGCGGTTTTGTTTACTGCACATAAATGAACACATGAACAGCATCTCTAGAACTGCTCTGAGAGTCACTTCATGAGCATTTTACCATTTCTTTTGAGAAAAACTATCGTCATATCATATACACACACAAACCTAAAGATCTTCACAGCAACCCATCAAAATAAAAGTTCGGTTTAACTTGAAGAAACTGTGACATAAATATATTACTCAATGTAATGATAGTACTACTTCTAATAATACAATTATTATTAAAACTTTATTTTGAAAGAAATATTAACCATAAAAAAAAAGTTTTCCAGAATTTATATTTATTTATAGTAATATATATTTTAAATATATAATATTTATATTAATTTTATTCAGCAAAGATACATTAAATAGATCAAAAGTGACAGCAAAGACATTTATAATGTTTCAAAAGATTTCTATTTAAAAAAAAACAGGTTGTTCTTCTGAACTTTCTATTCGTTAAAGAATTATGAAATATAAAAAAATGAAATATTTTCAAATAGAAGACCATTATTTTAAATTGTAATAATATTTTACAATATTACGGTTTTTAACGTATTTTTGAGCAAATAAATGCATCTTTGGTGAACAGAACTTTCAAAAAACATAAAAAAATATTCAAAAATATTCCAAACTTTTGACTGCTAATGTATATATTGTCTATATTTTGGCTATTTATAACTTTTTGTGTTTGTCAAATAGCTTGATTGGAAATGACATTCATTTGGGTGTCTTTTTGGTTCACAGATACCACAGGGACACCTCCACATTGCTCAGGTGCCACAGGGCGAACAGGTGCAGATCACGCAGGACAGCGAGGTGAGCATCGTTTCCTTTAGCTTTCTTGTTTTTCTTCATTCTCTCATTGTTCTTCTTCCTCTGAGGCTCTCCACCCCTCATTTGTGTTTCCCATATGAAGGTCTCAAGGACCTCACCACCTGTCCATAATTATTCCTGACCTACCAGTTTTACTCTGATCTTTGGCAGAGATATTTCTCTCAAGCACTCGTTTCTAAGGCTCTCAAGTACTCCGTGTCCTAGATTTGAACAGGATTATGTAAAGGTATCCGCAAATATGTAAACATTATTTTGATCAGATCCATTCGTCATCCTGAGAGGAAGAGAGACGAGGGAGGAGAAGAGAATAAATGTTCAAAAGCTCTTCCTGTGCTGGTTTATAAAAAAAATTGATGATGGCCATAGACTTTTGGTGCTCATTTTTTTGGGGTAAATTCTCAGGAATATTGTTTGTTTTTAAGTCCAGAGCTTAGCAACAGCGTGCCACTTCATCCAACCTCCACTCCACAAAGACTGTCTTTGTAATATATTTGGCCCGCCTCATCAAAACCATTTATTTGAGAGAGTTTGTAAAGGAAATGAGCCGTCTTAAGATCATTTCCCTTTATCCAGATATTTGTCAGGTGTGTGTGTATGTGTGTTTTATATTCAGATGGAGAACATGATTGAAAGTTTGTTGTGGTGCAGAAGTCTTATCCTTGATGAAAAACTATGTGTTGTGTAACTGACACTTTCCATCAGTAAGATACAAAACAGGGTATGAAATTCTCTTTTAAATTAGAGAGTACATGTTTCTTTCTCAACAAATGGTCAGTGAAAAACTTCAGATGCTGATCATCAACCTCAGGTGGTCAAACTAAATATTTCACTTTCTATTCATGTTCTACGAGGATTGCAATATTTCAGCCCTGTTACTCAACTTTTTGGGTCCTTGTTTTCTAGCAGTAAAGATGAAATAAAATTAAATAAGAAGTAATAATTGAAAGCACATGGAAAAAAAATATATAAAAAATGTAAAGTTAAAGAAACTATGCTGCAGTGAGTAACAAGATTTCAAGTAACAGAGTTGTAAATTTAGAAAGCATTTTTCCTCACTCAGTAGAGACTTGTGTAGTTTCAGGGTAATTGTTGGTTTATCATTATTGATAAACTTTGGAAGAGATGTTTTTTTTTGTTTTGTTTTTCATACAGTGTCTAGGGTAACAGGGTTGAATATATTTGCACTTTGCGGTTGCAAAACACTGCAAAAACTGTGGGACTTCCTACTGTGGGAAGGATTCAAATGCTGTTACTTTTTGTGTCATAAAAAATACTTAAAGTACTTACATTTTTGTGGGAAAATCCTGTGGTAACAAGGTTGTGTTCTTGTTGGACAGAGCTAAATATTAAAATTTTAGTACTTAAAATTAGTTTATAATTACAAATTGTTTAATTACATATGAATTTAATATAAATTCCACAGATTGTCTCAAAAATATGACATGGTCTTATGAATTATTGAGATGGTGGGAGAGGCCAAAATTATCATTTTAAGAATGAGGTTACAAACATTGAATGCTACTTTAATGCTAGTTAATTTTAAGGTAGATAATCTGTATTTAATAGTTATTGTAACAAAAACCCGGTAGATGTACATCTAAGGCGCTGTTCACACACAGAACACATTTTTGCATTCCACTGCTTTGATTTGTATTGTTTTTCTTTTTAAATATGCATTTTTAACATTGTGCTTGACACAGTGTTATAAAAACATGCTCAAGTTCAAACTGTTAAAAAATTGTCTAGAGACTTTTTTTTCCCCATTCCACTGCTCATGTCTTGCATTTTTAAACACAAAAATCCATTTCTGCATGAAAGTCCTAATGCTTTTGCAAAAATGTGGGACAGCAATCTGTACCTCATCCATGGAAACTGGCAGCTGCTGAAATTTGAATATGTCTGTCTTTCCTGTCTTGCAGGGCAACCTACAGATCCACCAAGTACATGTTGGGCAAGATGGCCAGGTAAATGTAGGTACCCTTTTACATTTAATGGTCTGTGTTTGTGTGACAGTGTCTTTGTGTGTCCTCTCTCGTTTTTTATTTGTTCTGAGAAAGTGATGTTTGGGACAGAGTGCACTTCCTGTTTCTCAGCTCACATCAAAGACGGACTCTAGATTAAACAGGGCTGAAAAGCAATAGAGGCCTGTGTGGAAATTCAGCTCATTTCACACACACAAACTCATTCTGAATGTCAACATTTTGGATCGTTACAGTAAACTAGATAAAAATAAATATTGAAATATTGCTCTGGCAACTGGCTGAAATAAAATAAATTGAAGGATTTTCTTTCCTTTTTTTAAGGGGCCGTTTACATGACAACGTTTTCAGCCAAAAACGGGAAACTTTTTATGCGTTTTGACTGTTCGTTTACACAACAATGGCGTTTTGGGGACTGAAAACGCATATTTTTGAAAACGGGTTTCAAAGTGCAAGTTTTTGAAAATGGCACGTTATCGTTTCCGTGTAAACACCCAATACGGGAATCTTTGAAAACGGCGACGTCATGCGCGTACATAGTATGTGTTAGGTAAAAACGTTTCCGTTTTTGACTACATCATTGTCGTGTAAACGTAGCCTAAAAAAATATATTTCATTTCAGTAAACATTTCTTATTTCACGGAACATTTTTTTATGGTATTAGTTAAATATAATAACCTGAACTTAGCAACCATATAACAACATTCAGCGTTGTAGTGGAATAGGGCTGTCAAATAAAAATTCGAATTTGAAATATTTGTCGAATTCAAAATAAAAATCCACATTTTAGGTGTGCGTCAGGCAGCCTTATCAGTGGCACACGAGATACGATGACGATGTAGGTGTCATTGCATTTTAATGCTTTTATTAGCCTATCCAATTGAACCCACTAGATGTGGTGCTGCTCATTCAAAATATTGCAGAAAAAGAGAACATCAACGCAGAGAAGATCTACGGCAAAACCGAAACCAAGCCGTTCACACAGAACTCATATGTATCGCATTTTCTATAGGGGCATCTATCCCATTGCACTCGTGTGTCACATGTTTAAAAAGCCATGTAAAATTAATTTAAGTTCAACTTTTAAAAAACATGTCTCGAGACTTTATGGCAGTTTTTCTCCATCCCACTTCATCTAATGTTTTAAAATTAATGTTTTCAGTCCTTTGTATTAAACGATACATACATACATGATGCTGTTTTGTTTCTAATTGTTTAAGCAACTTAATTATATTTAGTTTATAAACATTATTTTAAACATTATGCATAATTTTTTCAAAGATGGCCATGTTATTTTATTGCTTTGAATAAACGTGCATTAGTAGTATTTTGCTCGATGCACCCTCTTGAAATGATGCCTTTTAAATTCGAATATAATTTGAATATTGATAATATTTAAGCACAAAATTCGAATTTAGTTTTTCAGTCATTTTGTCAGCCCTGTTGTGGAACATACACTTCAAAAACTGCTCACTTTTTCCTCAGAAACTGAAAATCTAGGTTGTATTTTGCCATTAAGGCGGCTTTTGCTGTTTTATCAGCACTTGTTTTTACTAGCCTGTTTTCCAGTTCCAGCTTTTTACACACACTCATGCACCCATAACATACTCCATTATGGTGATAGTTTTCATCTGTACAGTAGCAATGAGTAAATGTTTGCATTTATTTTTTTTATATTCCTGGCAAATCTCCCAGATGCTTGTAGATATGAGGGTGTATTTAGTCCCATAGTGCCAAAGTTTGCACGTACACAAAATACATGTTTCCAGAAATCTCTAACTGGCTAATATGCATTAGACAACATCTATCTGTGCATTCGCATGAATGGAAATAGGAAGAGGAAAGAGCGAAAGAAAATGTCATTAGCCCTAAAACAGCGCTCAGATGATTTCCCTGGACCTCTTCCACATCTCTCTCTGCATCAGGCTTTTTGTCCCTTCCAAGGATTTCTTCACTCTGGTCCCTCCTCCTCTTCCTCCATCTCCTCTCTTTTCATCTCCACGTGGTATGGTTCATCTGTCTTCGACTCATCTCCATCCTGTAAACAGCTGGAGGCCTGTCCTCCACTCAGTCTCAGGTCAGCAAAATTTCAGGCCAGCAGTACTGCAGTCACCACAAAGCTTTCAGCAGGGGTATAAATGCTCCGAAAACACTTTATATCAAAGTGTTTACACAGTAATGGAAATTCTGTCGTCATTTACCCTTGTTCCAAACCCGTTTGATTTTCTTTCTTCCATAAAACACAGGAGAAATTTCGAAGAATGTCCTGGTCGCTCTTTTCCATACAAATACAACGAATGTGAAATTATATTTCATGTTTCAAAAAAGGTGCAAGAATAAGCTAAAATGATCATTAAAGTGATCCATACGACTTGTATACTTCGTTGGTCTTTTTTTGATAGATTACTTAATAGAAAGTAAGGTTTGTACAGGCTGCATCTTTCAAGTCCCAATTTAGAATGAAAAACACCTAAAACATAAAATAAACATAAAATAATGTCTAAATGAAAAGTGGACTATGTTCCAAATCTAATTTACAATTTAAGTTATTTGCTGTAGCTCTAAAATCAAATATGCTGTAAAGATGTTTGGTCACAGAGACATTTGACTGACATCCAACCTGCACTATATGTGAGTTACAGTTAAGATTTTCAGTGACTAATGACTAAATTTCAATCAATTATTTAATGGCTTCAGAAGACTTGAAAAATAGTGCACAGATTATATGGACTACTTTCATATTTGTTTTGTTTTTTTTGTTGGTCTTTTTTTGATTGATTACTTGATAGAAAGTAAGCCATATGCGTTTGGAACGACACCAGGGTGAATAAACAATGACAGAATTTTACTTTTTGGATGAGCTATTTTAAGTCCAAGACATTCTATAATAATGCCAATAAATATTAATTACCTTGGCAAAAAGTGGTCCATATGCATAACAGACAATGTCCTCTGTGCTTCACTGTAAACTCTGTCTTTAACCTGAATCAAAATTTTCTGTGACCTGAATTCAGTTGAAAGCCATGGTAGACCATAAAACCATCTTGATTATGCAGAATATTTTATAATTGCTAAAGAAATATTTTTGTTTTCTCAAATCACATGATAGCTTGAATGAATCCTTCAGACTGGATTTTGTGAACTGGAACAACTGATTCATTAAAAAGTTCAGATTCTCTTGAAATTCCTACTTCTCTCATTAACTGTACAAGCACCAAATTTTGTTTCTGTTTCTCACACAAAGTTATCACATGACTTCAGAGGACTTGGGATATAGTGTATGAGTCATATGGACCACTTTTATGATGCTTTGTGTTGTTTTTAATGCTTGAGAAATCCGATTCATTTTAATTGCATGAAAAAGAGCGACCAGCACAGGTCCTCTTGTCTCAGTTTGTTTTCCACAGAAGCATTAAAAGTTAAAATAACATGAGATTGAGTAAATTACATTTATAATTATTTATTTAGCAATTATAAAATATTCTGCATAATCAAGATGGTTTTATGGTCTACCATGGCTTTCAACTGAATTCAGGTCACAGAAAATTTTGATTCAGGTTAAAGACAGAGTTTACAGTGAAGCACAGAGGACATTGTCTGTTATGCATATGGTCCACTTTTTGTCAAGGTAATTGATATTTATTGGCATTATTATGGAATGTCTTGGACTTGAAATAGTTCACCCAAAAAGTAAAATTCTGTCATTGTTTATTCACCCTGGTGTCATTCCAAACGCGTATGGCTTACTTTCAATCAAGTAATCTATCAAAAAAAGACCAACAAAAAAACAAAAACTGTAACTCGCATATAGTGTAGGTTGGATGTCTGTCAAATGTCTCTGTGACCAAACATCTTTACAGCATATATGATTTTAGAGCTACAGCAAATAACTTACATTTTAAATTAGATTTGGAACATAGTCCACTTTTCATTTAGACATTATTTTATGTTTATTTTATGTTTTAGGTGTTTTTCATTCTAATTGGGTCTTGAAAGATGCAGCCTGTACAAACCTTGTTTTGCAAATAGTGTAAAGTTCCTTCTTTGTCTGGTTAAGCAGGGTATCTGAATTGCATTTGAGTTCTTACATCCCCATCTGCCCGCCATGTTCTCTCTGCTGTCAAGAGGAAGAGCCCATGATTTACAGGCTGTCAGTCTATATCAGCGTGCCATATCATTTAGCCCCTTTCCACTATCTAAAGCAAGCACGCACACAGCTGGCACATGAAAGACTACCATGAGAGAAAGTGAAGTAGTGTTAACAGTGCGTTAAATCAGTCAGTGACCTGTTATCTGATGCCCCCTCTCTTGCACTCTGATCTGACCCCCACATCTACAGAGGTCCAGAGCGAAAGATAAAGAAAGGACATGAAAAGATGGTGAGAAGACTGAAGTCTGAGGAGATTTTGTTTTTGGTTGGTACAATTGGTTAGTTCCACATTGTGCTTGCAAATTCTTCAGACCAGACGTTGCAGATGTTTATTACTGAAACCTCTCAGACCTTGTGTTTTCTATGAACAAGAGTTCTTTATTTACTTCTCCTTTCACAAGGGGATGGTGTACAGCTGTGCACCCAGTTGAGGATCTGAACGGTGTTGCAGTCACTTCCTTGACCGGTTTTGAGGTAGTTATGAAGAATGGAAGTAGGAAGGGGGAGTTTTGGCTCCTGTTGGTAAGTCCAGGTGCATTAGTTGATGTTTGGCAAGTACAATGGATATGTGAACAGCTCTGCAGAAGTGTGGTTGTATCTCAGAGGTTGTTTGCAGCCAAGTATCGCCTATTTTGACAAGAAAGGTAAAGTGAGCAACCAAAATGTGATGTTTAGGGCTGTTGAAACTGAAAACATAGTAGTAGAAAGTGGTAGCTTGTTCAAATAATAAATGAATGAATAGCGCTACCAGTGTAGTCTGATTCAAGAACAAATGACTCTTAAGCTGGTCCTTGTAGTGAATCACTCAAAAAGACTGAAGGGGTGTTTACACAACAAAAAAACTGAAAACTTATTATGTGGTTTAGCCGTTCATTTACTGAAAACACACATTTTTTGAAAACCGGTTTCAAAGTGCACGTTTTTGAAAACGATACTGCTATAATTTCTGTGTAAACTACAAAAATGCAGATTTGTGAAAAACGATGATGTCATGCGCTTGAGTATTACATATTCGCATAGTGTTTCATTACAAAATGAACTATTGGCCTGGCATGAAAATACGTTTAAGTCGTGTCGTGGATCCGTGTGAATGGGGACCGTTTTGGCATTATGCGAAAAACATGAAGGAAAACCGTTTCCAGTTTTAGCGTGTTGTTTTGCAAACGCACCATTTGAGTCAGTCTGACAAATCCTTCACTGAATGAACTCACTGAATCTGTTCAGTGAGTTCTGTCATGACAACTCTCAGAGAGTTTAGAATGGTAATATGCATGGCAATGCTAATGTGTTTGGTCTTGGCGGAATAGATCTGGTTCTTCTGTGGCAGAACAAGTACCGAGACTTGCTACCTATTAGGGCTGTCGCAATTCGTCAATTTTATTAGACTATTACATTTTTTAAAATCCTCGACTTAATTTGCTCGTGTCGACTAACCGGCAAAATACCGGAAGTGGCGCATTTCATGGACGAGAATCCATAAAACACATTATTAGACTGTTTCCCAAGGCTGCATGATATATTAAACCCATAAATTTTAATAATCAAAAGCATCTCCAATTAATAGATTTTATTTATTTATTTATTTTTCAGTAATACTGAACATTTAAATTTTTCTCCTAAATAAATTCTGGTAAATAACATTTCTGGTAAATACTCCTTTAAAAAGTGTTTTTTTTAATTATAATTTTATTAGTAGTATTTATTATTAGTATTATTATCTTACACTATAATACTGAACTTTGATTTCAGTGATTTGGACTATGAGATGGACACTTGCTTCTTGCACTCTATGTTGCACTTTACTTTTGGTTTAAAAAAAGGATTTCATAGAAATTTGGATTTCATTTGGTTTAATAAAATATAGTTTAATAAAATATTCTTAAGTAAAATTGTAGATTTTTTTGTGGGAAATTAGTCGTTTAGATTAACCGATTAATTGATAAATTAGTCGATAGATTAATCAAAATAAAAATAGTCGTTAGTGGCAGCCCTAGAACCTATCGACCTGCGTCATCTAGAGTTTCATGAAAGAACTTTGTATTTACTGAATCAATGAATACTCTATGTATACTCTTATAAAGAGGAAGTGGTCATGTTTTAGACATGAAATGCACATAAATAGCAATTGAACTGTCTAGTTTAGGCCCTGTGTTTTAAAATGGACATTGTAATTCAATCTGAATCTAATCGAATCTGGAAATGTGTATCGATACTCAACCCTATCAGCTTGGTACATTGAGTCCATTTTATTCCCCAGCATACTGATTAAAATGTACCATTAACAGTATCAAATAAAAGTCCTGCCCCAAAGACCATTGACTGAGTCTGCAGTTGGCATGCTGGGCCGCTCAAACAAACAGCACAGTGTTTTGAAAGTAGCCTGCTACATTTACATAGTAAGATTTTTGGCACTATCTGCACATCTAAAATTGAGCACTACAAATACAGACTGCACCAGAACCAGACCCAATTAAGACTTATTCTAAGCCTGCTTATTCAAACAAATGTAAAAAAGAGTTAGGAAAGACTACTGTGATCTGTTTCTAATCGGCTTTTTTGGATTTGTCGTTTTATTGAATTTGGACAAGACAAAAATGTGCTCAGGAGTTTGAATATCATTCACAAGCCGCATCTGTGTGTTCAGTTGATGTAACTTTTTCCCTCTGTAAATGTGTGTATATTTATATTGGTATGTATGCAATTATGCCCATTTGCAATCCAGAACTTCAAGTTTCCTCTATCTCAGTATTGAAACCAGATGTGCGCAGAGCTCGCAACCTTTAAGTACCTGCTGTAGGATCTAAATTCTCCAGGATTTAACTTCCAGCCCAGTTGTTGTCACAACCTTGAGGCTTTAGTCCCAATTTGAGCTCCTAAATGAATTTACCCTTTTTACCTCTATTGGAACAAGGATTTTCCTCTGGTTATAAAACAAAACATTCTAAATTCTAAATAAAATGGTCCAAGGCTTTTTGCGATCCCAGTGATCGTTGTGTCCTAATGGAGGGGATTGTATTTCACAGCATTGTTGATGCTCTTGCCTGTCTTGGGTCATGATATTGGAGTTCTGGAAGCTAATGTGGACATGGCAGGGATTCAGAGGTCTTCTCACAAATATTCACAAATAAATCCCTTGGTAGTCTAATGGAGACAAGTTCTCATTGACCTGCTGCAAGTGTTGTCATCGGTGGACACTTGAGTGCACCAATCACATTGCTTGACTGTCCTCATTAACACAACAAATCTTCTTCGTGAGAATCTCACCTCTTGTTTTACTGCCAGTTGGATGCAGTGAAAACATCTGATGAACAAGATGCAATAAAATCATCAAGTCATGAAAATGTATGCTGCTCTGAGATGCTTTCCATTGGAAACATTGAAAACGTGGAGGAAAAGCACGAGGTTTGAAGGCGGGACTGGACTCTGTGTCTCCTCACAGAGGTTGTTTCAAGGTCATGCAGATATTTTACAAGTTTACAACACATGGAGTGATACGCCATAGCCTGTCAAATCAGCAGTATAATTAGAAGCATAATGAAGACAACACAAAGAAAAGACTTGACATTTTGACACTAACACTGAGGCTTTATTTCTTTGTTCCCGAGAACAAGCGTTGCAGCTCGGGTTATCTGCGTGTTGATAAATTTGATGTAAAATAGAGTTATTTATGTCATTCTGTCTGCTCTTTGAATCAGGAGTCTTATAGATGCGTGTCTGTTGTATGAATTGTTCATGGTCTGTTTAATCCCTTTCCTTGGATATGCTGTAAAAGATGGGTTTGACTACAGGAGGAGTATCTCAATCTTCCACAGGAGTCATATTTAAGGTTGTTGTTAGCGATTTGAGTATTAGGATGTCAAGCTAATTTATCTAGAAGATATTTTGTTCTCGTTTCTTTTCAATCCAGCTTGAAGTCAAACCATTAGTTTGAGAAACCGCAAAGCTTCACTTTCACAGAATATTGTGAAATTGCTGTTTCATTTGGTTGTCCACCAATTCGGTCATGGAAGTCATACGTGTACGATGTGTTACGATGAGGCTCAGTCTGAACCACCAGTTTGAACCATTAGTAAAAGGAGAGACTGTAAAACTGTACCTTATTTCCTAGCATTTCTTGACACCTTCATTTGAACATCCTTCCTTCTTAGCTTGTCCCCTGTTTTCCAAGCTTCCTTCAGAGCATCCTGTGTTCTTCCAAGCGTTCTTTCTTTCTATCTTCATGTTGTCCATTCCAAATGTCCTTACCTTCCTTTTAAGCTTCCTTCCAAACTTCTTCAGAGTTTCCTCGCCTTCCTACTGAGCTTCCTTCCCTCCAAGCTTCTTTTCTGTCTCATGTTTCCTTCAAATCATCCCTCCTTTTGAGTGTCCTTCCAAATTTCTTCAAAGCTTCCTCAACTTCCTACTGAGCTTCCTTCCCTCCAAGCTTCTTTTCTGTCTCATGTTTCCTTCAAAGCATCCTTTCTTTTGAGCTTCCTTCCAAACTTCTTCAGAGCTTCCTCGCCTTCCTACTGAGCTTCCTTCCCTCTGAACTTCATTTCTGTCTTATGTTTCCTTCAAATTATCCTTCCTTTTGAGTGTCCTTCCAAATTTCTTCAAAGCTTCCTCAACTTCCTACTGAGCTTCCTTCCCTCCAAGCTTCTTTTCTGTCTCATGTTTCCTTCAAAGCATCCTTTCTTTTGAGCTTCCTTCCAAATTTCTTCAGCTTCCTCAACTTCCTACTGAGCTTCCTTCTTTCCAAGCTTCTTTTCTGTCTAAAGTTTCCTTCGAAGCATCCTTTTTTTTGAGCGTCCTTCCAAATTTCTTCAGAGCTTCCTCAAATTCCTACTGAGCTTCCTTCTTTCCAAGCTTTTCTGTCTAAAGTTTCCTTCAAAGTATCCTTTCTTTTGAGCTTCCTTGCAAATATCTTCAGAGCTTCCTCAACCTCCTACTGAACTTCCCTCCAGGCTTCTTTTCTGTCTCAAGTTTCCTCAAAAAGCATCTTTCCTTTCAAGCTTCCTTCCAAACTTTCTTACATTCCATCAGAGATCCTTCTGAACTTCGTTCCTGTCCTAAGCTTCTTTCCCTTTGCGCTTCTTTTCTGCCTCCTGAGGTTCTTTCGTTTATTTCAAACTTTCTTCCTACCTTCTAAGCATCCTTACCTTCCTACTGAGCTTCCTTCCTTCCATCCAAGCTTCATTTCTGCTTCCTAACTTTCATGCTATTTTCCTATACCTTCTTTTTTACTTTCAAACATCTTTTCCTTCAGTTCTCACATATTAGTAAGTCAGATCATTGTCCAGAACCAATGGCCAATGTCAAATGTTACAAATTAAAAATGTTACCAACATTTGTGATGACTAAGCTAAACCCTGCATTGCTTCAACATTACTAAGAGCATAACACGTGTGGAGGTCTAGATTGGCCACAACGAATGGCCATGTGATTTTCAAACAAAGCACATGGAATAGCATCATGAGCATTTCATGATGACTGAGCTAAACCTTGTATTGCTTCAACATTAGTGATGTCATGCAATGACTAATTATTTGGAACTGAATATCCACTAGAAATTATATCTGCTTCCAGGCTCAAGGCAATGTTAAATTGGTGTGGATACAGTACTGTTGGATGGTGGCAGCCCTCCAAGTTTGACTTTTAAAGAATGAAATAAAAAGATCGTTTGGGGTTTAAGAAGATATTAGTGATGGCACCCACCCGTACAAGCCTAATACTGTATCTTATGAGACTAGCTTGTTTGTGTGGAGACTTTTTTGTAATGTATCAACCACATACTCATCAAACAGGAATTAGCCGTTGAGCTCAAATGTCCGCAGATGTCCTCATTAAATAGTGTTCAATGTTGGGGTGAAAAACAGATTTTGGATACAAATTTAGACCCGTCTTTACTGTACAACCGTTTTTTTATTCTGAAGTTCCTCTGTCTGTTTGTGGGAGGTTTTGCAGCAGAAGTGATGTATGACTCTCCGAAGGTTTTAAGGGGTTCACTCAGTTTGTCCAATGTCCTGTTGGCCCTCTTTCTCTCTCAGAACAGTTAGGCCATCACATCTGTCCTGGCTTAGGTCTGGCCTGCTCCAGATGCACAAGTTGTTGGACTTGTGTAGAAATTGGGCGGAAGTGTTTACCTTTCCAGAGAGACTTTTTTTCATCATACTGACAGCTCTTGAGGGTATGAGGGAACTGTAAATGTTGCTGGGAGACTGACCTCTTTCACAACACAGTTATTGAACTGTGCAAAAAAATTGTTTGGGACCTGCATAACGAATCGTGAAGAAGCATGCAGATTTCATCAAGCTTATTAGTAGATCTTAACCAATTTTCATGTAGCTAGTCAAGAATCGTACACACTGAGGACGACACTAGAACGGCAATAATGAAAAATGGAGTATGGGAGGAACGGCATGTTTGCACAGTTGGTTGTTATGTTTCAGCAAGGCCCCAAACGAAATGTTTTTGAATTAAGCTGCTGTTGTTTTGTTCCTCGTTGTCTTTGCTCCAGTTCCTCAATGTGTTTGCTGTCCTACTCTGCTGCTGAAAGCATTACTACATAAGAGAAAGATTTATTCGGGGTCCTTTTTTTCATGTTTGCTTTTAGTCCCATCAACCCAAGCTGACAGCAAATCCCGACTCGCTCTGCCAATTTTTAAACCCTTTGTTTGGCAGCTCGCCTCTATAGAGATAGCAGATTTGAAGTTTGGTTGTTTTCAAAAGAAACCCGGCTGGGCACAGGGGTAGGTTAGCTCATGGAGACCCTTGAGAAAAGGGCACAATCCATTTCAGTTTCAAATGCATTTCAATGTGAATTCAATCCAGCCATGAGCGAGAAGGCAAACGACTGGCTTGGTTATTTACTCTGTTTGCTCTAAGAGTTTGATTTACTCGCTAATGACAAACAGAACACAGATAACTAATGTCTCAAATGAGGCCTTTCATTTCTGTCAAAGTCAGCAGACCTCATGTGAACACACCGGTTCAACTCCGAATGCACGTTGTGACATCATGACTGCTTTGGCTCTGGATTTCACCTTTTTCTGGCCAAGATTGGTGACACATCAGCCTCGTAACAATTCGGCAAGACCTGTAGCGACTTTTGGACGACTCCAAGAGCGTCTCTGATGTGATGCGTGTTTTGAATTAGCTTTACTTTATTTGATTGTGTTGGAACCACGTTCCCATGCTCGGTGGAGTGGAGAGTTGTCTTGAGAACAGTTGCGAGGCCCGGAAGTCAAGCGATGAGAACGGGTTTACATTGCTATCCGATCGCAGACATTCTCCCAGCATCATAAACTCTCATTGTGTTAAGTTGCACAGCTGAGCATACAAACAAACCTCACTTGCAGTTTTAAAATTCCTGTTGTTGTAGCCGTGCTTGCTTTGACAAGTGTTATTCAATGGGTAAATCCCCAGAACGCACTTTTTAATGCGGAAAAAGTGCATTTCCTTTTTTTATGAGGCCTGACGGATGGTTTCATATGGATATGTCATATGGATGCTCAGTGAGTGGCACGCTTTATTTGATTGTTTTCATGATTGCCTGCATGAGAAAGTATCCAAGTTTTAAGTTGGTGCCTCCTGTGTGTGTCTTTGCAGTTTTCTGGTTCAGATAAATGATGGTATGAGAAATGGGAAATGTAAAAAGACGTCCCTCAGCTGTGAATTATTCTTGTTCCCAATAACTTCAGATGTTTGTGTGTGCATATCTCTGTGCTTGTGCATGTGTTTGTGTTTAAGACCTGCTGGGCCATCCTTCGGTTGTTCTCATGCTATTCTTTGTTTACCAGAGTAAATGAGTCAGTGACACACAAGTGTCCATGATAAAGAAAATGGTTTAATGTGGTTTTCAAAAAAAACATTCATACCATTTTTGACCAAAATGTTAATGCAGTGACTGTCATGTGGTGCAGCCATCAAGTAAAAATAATAACATATTTTCCTTACACCTGCCACACAAGTGAGTGTACACAATCATTATTTTCCAAAAAGTGTTCAAATTAAAAAAAAAATAGCATTCATTATTAATAAATACCATTAGGTTTTAGGGAGCCGCAACACGACATTTTACTAACCTTACCTCATCATAAAAAAAATCTGTTATTTTAATAGACTTAATGACACCATTATGAGGGTCTGCAGGAGTCCTACCTAAGATATAATTTTCCTGTTTTGATTTTAGTTTTGTTTTTTGTTTGGTTTAGTTTTGTTTTGTTTTTGTTTAGCCTAGTTCTTTTTTTTTTTTATTGTTATTCATTTATTATATTTTAGCATTGTTTGATTTGTTTTTGTTATTTTGTTTTTGTTTTGTATAGTTAGTTTTTTATTTGGGTTTATTTGTAGTTTTGTTTGGTTTGTTTGTTTTTTCATTGGTTCTGTTTAGTTTTTTGTTTTTATTTTTTTTTTCTTGCTTTGTTTTGTTTTTGTTTTGTATAGTTTTTGTTTTTTAATTGGTTTTTGTTTCTTTTTGTTTTTCTGCATGTTAGTCACACCATGTGACTTTTCAAGATTTCAAACCCGTTTTTTAATTAGGCTTTTTTCATCATGATAACAGGACCCCCATTTCAAAATGAACAAAAATGCTTGTCATAGAAGAGCTGTATTCAAGTCACTGTATGTATGAAATGCATTTTTCAATAATGTTTCATCCCATTTAAACCAACTCAAAATCATACACTCTAATTATTACCCCATGATTCGACTGGCAACATCATCTTCTATTCGAAAAAAGGAGTCGTTGTGGCAAAATTGGCATCTTTACTCGATGCCGTTGGAGACATGGTGGGCATCTAAGCATGCCACTGACTCACGACTTCAAAGTCATCGTCTGCGCTAGAATCCGGGATGGGGGCGAACTGGATCTGAAATTGGGGTTATTGTGGGATTTTTATGCAGCGCAGCAGATTTTCTTTCTCCTAATTGGGAGTGCATGGCAGTTCTGTTCCCACTCGGGAGACTCAGATTTGATTGTTTATGCCCACACTGTGCTCTGAGGCGCTGATGTTGTCAAGACGAACCGGAGAGGTGTCACCACATGGAGTCGCAGCAGAGTTGTAATGATTAACGATTAGTGTTTAGTCTGAAGTTCACGTTTCATTTAAATTCTATCCCACATGGCCGTTTTTGAATGAACGCCGTGCATGTGGAAACGGTCAACTGGTGCAATCGAGAAATTACTGACTCACAGTTCAGGTTGAAGACTAGTGCCAGTAATTGAAGGGAAGCCGGAGGATCCAAAACCATTGTGACCACATCAGAGCGCCTTTAGTGGTCAGATGATGTGTAATCAGTGTGTTCAGGCATTCGAACACGATGTGCGAGAGTATGCGATCATGCATTAACATGCAAGTGTTTTTGCTTTTATGTGCCTGTTTTGCGACGAGTTGGCAGGGGATGGAGATGTGTTTGTGAGAGCTCAGCTGGAAACTAGGCCTTCCATGGGGCTGTTATGATGAGCGTTTGGATGTAGTAAATCCCTGGCTTGATTTGAATTAGGTTTGCAACACCACTTAAACGCCAGATCGAAATTTCAGACTTGGCAATCAAGCAAGAGCATTCAAGCTCTCAGTTTTATATTATATCACATAGTTTTGCACCTTTAAAGAGCAGGTCATATGGTATTCTAAAGTGTCCTAATATTGTGTTGGAGTCCCCTACAACAGGTTTAAATGCATCTAAGGTCAGAAAACATTGTAATTTTCTCAGAATATACATTTAATATTAGAGTCATTTGCCAATGATTTCTAAACGGTTCGTTCCAAGCAAGTTCGGAGCAAACCCCTCCCTTCCATAAGCCTACTCTGCTCTGATTGGTCAGCTGGCCAAGCCTGTTGTGATTGGCACAGAGAGGAGTCCTTGAGCAAGTTAGCGAGCGCTACCATTGACAAAGCACCTTTACATAGAACAATAATATAGTGCTCCAATCCGTTCTTATAATAATGACATAAAATGCAAAACACTTATGCAAGCGAATGCCCACAGCTAAAGTTTAGCTGCTAAACTGTGAACACTTAAAACAATAATGGTGGATACGTTAGCCGAGTGCTAACGTGACTAACTGATGAAACGATACAGTTTGTAAACCAAAATATGTCTACTGTAATTTTTGAAGAACGACAGACAAAAGACGCTCTGTATTTCGCGGGCAGGCGGGGATTATGCAAATGTGTTACCCAGTGACGTATACCGGTAACAGGCAAAAGATTCAAAAATATGACGACTCGTTAAGGCGGTTCAGAAATCGACTCTCTTTTGAGAGACAATATCTTTATTTATCATGTACTTTTTTGATTAACAACTTTGCAGATTGTTTTCATTTAAGGATAGCTACGTTATAAACTGCAAAAGAGATATTTTTCAAAAACCCATATGACCTGCTCTTTAAATCCTGAAACAGTTGCTTAATGACTCGCAGCAAACAAAATGCATTCTGACAATCCTGATTGGCCTGTTACTATGAGAATGGAAAACAATTCCTCCCTTTGGGCTACGTCCGAATCGATGAACTATCATAGTGTGTTTGGCTTCAGCTCCAGTTGCTTTATGGGATAGCAAAGTGTCTCAAAGTTGCATACTACAGAATCCAGCAGATGTTGTACATCATCCAGATGTTGTTCGCCTACTGTATTGTAAATACTTAGTACTGGACTTCCTACTCATTTGACAGTGTTTGCATACTGTATGCAATGTTGGACTTTTGAACTTTCTGACAATGTGAAAAGAAGAGCTGAAAAACAGGTGCACATTAGTGAGGTTTATGACAGGCAGTTGCATAAGCTATAGAATGAGTGGAAACATTAGCAGATTAAAATGTAAACCGTGAGAAATGTAATTTTGTTTAAACAATGGGATGATGGATATGCTGGTGAAAGTTAGAAAGGAACAATCAGTGTGGATTGAAGCAAGGAAGAAAGCGGTAATAGTTTTAGAAAGGAAAGCACAATGATTCATTTACACAAGGTATTGGAACATACTTAGATAATCATGGATGTATATCATTTCCATATTAAAATCAAATTATCATCAGTATCTCACCTTCCACTCATAAATAACATTTTGAGGAAAATTTGATCCTAGAAGCAGCGTTAGAGAATAACTACCATTCAGTGGAAAACACAAAAAGATGATTGCATTTGTTTAATACAATCAAAAAGCTCTGCAAAATATTTCAATATATATTGTAGCTATTACTGTGACTAAATATAAAAAAAGATGATTGTAATTTCCAGACCTAGAAAAAAAAATAGTTTAAATAAATAAAGTAAATTAAGAATGTAATTAAGGATAAATTAAGAAAGGTCCTGAAAAACTTTTTTTTGTTGTTTTTATTGATTTATTATTAAAAAAAAAAAATTGTGGGAAGTTATCTGTTTCAGTTTGACATTGTCACTCTTATTTAGATCCTAATACAAAAAAAACCTGTGCTTCTCATTTAATACTTTATTTCAGCTTTATTTCGATTTCCAAAAAACATTTTTAATCGTTTTAATTTTAGTTGTAGTTAACAATAACCACACTGATGCACATCTCAATATAAAAGAAAATCATTGCAAAAGTAACCGCATACCCAGAAAGCTTAGCGACATGAAATTTGAACGGATGATAATTTGGAGCTCATCTGGTTGTTTTGATTCTTCATATGAAGAATATTTGTGCTGGTAGTTTAGAGAACAGCTTGCACTGCATTTTACTGTCTGATTTCAATTTGACAGTCACACCGCTCACATGTAAGACAGCATTAGTCACCGAAATTAGTCACATCGCCACTTAGGAATGATTCTTACTACAACCATGTAGCCATGTTGGGAAATTTAGCAGTTGTGTTGTGTCTAGAGCGCTTTCCCACAGATAAATAAGCATTCGGTGTAGTTGTTTCCTCAAATGTTAGCATAGTGCTAATGTTTCTCATTTTTCCCACCTATTTCTTAGGTTCTAAGAGGACCGCAGCTCATCGCAGTGGCGTCGACCGACGGGACCGGCGGGGTTGACGTGTCTCCACTCCAGGGTAACGATATTCAGGTGCAATACGTCCAGCTGGGAACAGTGACCGACCACACCGGCACAGTACAAGTGAGATAAGCCAAAAACACAGTCACACACACAAACACAACTTACTGTAATAACGTTTTCATCAATATTGTCAACATTGTCTGTGGCGTACAGCTGTTTTATTTCAGGGAGGAGTGTTTTCTGTCTCAAAATGACTACCGATGTCGCACTAGTGTGTGATGAATGAACCAATTTGTGGTGGGCGGCAATTCTGCGCCAATTCTACGGTACCAAAATTTCAGTATTCGGTACCAATACCAGTGAAAATCCACGGTTCTCGGTACCAATTTCATTTCGGGGGGTTCCCCGTTAAAAATCGCGTTATGAGGATAAAATACGCATATTTTGGCGGGGTTCCCCTGGTAAAATTTACATTCCAGGAGCTAAATATCACGTTAATGGGGTCGTTTTTCGGACATGAAAAACAACCCACGGCAACAGTGTTAAAGCATCCCAATTCCGCGGGAAAACCACGGACTTGGCAACACTGGAAGAGGATAGCTTTCGGATAGCGCATCAAGAACCGGGTTGACCGGGTACTCGGTACCACCGGTACTTAAAAAAACCTGGTACCGTAACGTTTTCATGTTTTTAGTACCGACTTGGTACCGAAATACCGGGTCTTTTGACAACACTAGTGACCAATATGTATAGTCAAACTCGCTCTCTCACCATGTGTTCTTTCTAGAAATCGTAGGCGGTGATTTTAACCTGCTCTCCGCTCTCACTTTCGGCTAATCAGCAACCCAGATCAGTTTGTTTTTCCTCGGAATAATAAATAGCCCTTAGTTGTCCTTTTCCTCCCTGTCTATTTTCTCATTTTTATCCCTCTTTTCCATCTCATGCACTACATCAAGTTTTCAACATGATGTGTGTTTTTACTCTAATCACTTCCCTATGATGCCGTTACGGCGTTTCGGAGCCGTGATATGGCGGGCACGCATATTCAAACACATTTAGAGGTTCGACAGTCATTACAGGTCACCACATTTCCCCAGCTGCACTCACGTGTTTGATTCATGTGAGGCTTCAAGCTAGGGTTGAGCAGCGCAGGCACAATTTGACTGCATATTTGACATCTGCTTTTACGTTTCTGTCTTTGGAGAAGAAAAACTTTTTTTAATGCAAAACAAAGAACAATCAGTGTTAAACCTCGTGATGTGAAATTAGTGGGTCAAATTTTGGTTGGCAAAGATTTTGTGGCGAGATCAAAAACTGTGACAATAAAATTATTTGAATTAAAGGAATAGTTCACCCAAAAATGAAATTAAGCTGAAAATTTATTCAGGCCTTCCAAGATGAGTTTGTTTCTTCATCAGAACAGAGTTGGAGAAATGTAGCATTACATCACTTGTTCAGCAATGGATCCTCTGCAGTGAATGGGTGCCGTCAGAATGAGAGTCCAAACAGCTGATAAAAACATCACAATAATCCACACCACTCCAGTCCACCAATTAATGTTTTGTGAAGAGAAAAGCTCTTCATTAAGGCATTTTTAGCTTTAAACTGTTGCTTCTGGTTAAAATACAAGTCCATAATTCTCGAGTGAAAAAGTCGTCTCATCTGAATCAAGAGAGAAATCTGCACAGATCAAGCACTGTTTACAAGCAAAAAAAAAAACTTCTAAACAAATATGTCAGTGGATTTTGATGTGATACAACAAAAGGAGATAGACTTTTTCACTGGAGGAAGAGTTCTGAATTATGTTTGGGCTCTCGTTCTGACGGCACCCATTCCCTGCAGAGGATCCATTGGTGAGAAAGTGATGTAATGCTACATTACTCCAAATCTGTTCAGATGAAGAAACAAACTCATCTAATTTTCATTTATGGGTGAACTATTCCTTTAGTGTATACAGTTGGCACTGTAATGTATATCATTAACACTGCAAGATATTAAAAATACACTATTTATACATTTCAAAATTGCCAAGGTCAAGGAAAACCTGGAAATTAGAAAAAAAAAGTGATTTTATATAATTAATAAAAATTTACATTAAATTCTAATGGAAAACCATTTATAAGTAATGCATTTCTTTAATGAACATATTTTTTAGCACTTAAATATTTAATTAAATGTTTTTAATGTTTGTTGTTGGTTTAATGCTCTTTTGTTGGTTTTGATTGCTTCTATTGTCCTTATCTGTTAGTCGCTTTGGATAAAAGCATCTGCTAAATGACTAAATGTAAATGTAATTGGATAGAAAAATTAGTAAAAGCTTTAAAAATCATGACATTTTTATAATGAGCAGTTTAGTTTATCAAAAAATAGTATTGAAAAATCATGAAAAGACATTAAACCAAAAGAGTAGGAACCCTGTGGAAATTTGAAGTTGGGACTGTTTCTGTTTGACACACGTTTTTTTTTGTCATTTTGCACATTATCATCAAATAAAATTGAGTGAAATGGACTATAACGAATGAATATAATGACATATTGACAAAATTAAAATATTTTCTCTGAAAGTCAAAATACTGAAGCAAAAAAAACTGTAAAATCAACAATGAGAACATCAAACATTTCAAAGCCCTTTGTTGTGAACATCCCTCTTACATTTTTTAAAAATGTGTTCTCAAGCACTCCACAGACACTTACGGCACTAGCACGCACCCCCAGTATGGCTTTTGTGAGCGCAGGAATGTGAGCTATTTGGTAACAGGGAGGAGGACGAGGCCTTTACCACAGTTGCCCTTTAAAGTGGTTAAGCTGGTACAACTAAAACCTCTTTAGACCTTTGGGCGCTTATGGTTTAAATAGTCTTAAAGGGCATTTCCTGCTTAAAATCAGTACTTTTTTCAATTTGCTTTGTTAATACACTTTGTGCACGATTCATCATTGATTCATCAAAAAAAAAAAACGTCATCTTTCAGTAAAATGACATCACTTGCTCCGCCTCTGAAACGACTTTCCTTTACCGATGACATCACCAAGACCTCTTATCTTTCAGCCCCTCCCCCTTCTCTATACTCTGCTGTAAACAAAGGCCATGAAACACAAACAAATGTTCCCCTTCCTCTCTTTGAAGTGCATTCTTTCATTGGATGTGCTGTATCTGGGCCAGATTTGTTGTACGGCTTGTTATCTGAGTGACCTGCATCTTTCTTTTCCTCTTTCTCTCTTTCACTGATACACACACTTGCGTTTTGGCCAACCTTCAATTATGTAGTGTCTAGGCAAGCTGTAGCAAACCCCAGAAAGCAGTTTGTGGGAACGGCCTGATGATTGCCTACGTACCCAGACCCCATCAGACGGTCTTAGATTTACCTCTAGCCTCACTTGTTGCTTTCCTTGGTGGTCTGGACTCCTTCCAAATTGGCTCTGCAATTATACTGTACACATCAAAGCTGTTGGAAAGTTGTTAATGGGCATTGATGCTTGAACAGAGCACAGCATGCACAACATTTGACGCAATCTCTGCGAATCGATTATAGATTACTGCCGCTTTGTGACAAACCACCTGTCAGTGTGACACGGGAATAAAATAAACAGCTGTCAGAGGAAATTAATATGGATTATGGCATGAACTCACTCAGTGGAGCTGTGCTGAAGTTAGAGAACTGAAAAACTACCTGCTGTTTTTGGAGAAATTATTTGGTGGGAAATTTGTTTACATGTAAATCAATTCTTGCATGTTTAATATCTCGCTTTATTTTTTTAAATCAAAATTTAAAATAACATTTTCTCTTAAAAAACGTATCTATATCACAGCCTGCCTAAGGACATTATGTATTTCATATATTTTCATTAAAAAATGAGGTAGAGTGTCTACATACATGCATACAGAAATAAATTAATTTGATTTGAAACCCTAACCAGTCTCAACTAGTCACAGCTGTGATTCGATTTTTCATCCATTTTTTTTATTGTAGCCACACCCACAGTAAAATTTCATAGCCACACCCACAGTGAGATCCTATTGGTCCAAATTCCTGCTCCACAGAGCTGTGTATTAAAGATCAAATATAATCTGAGTGGCTGTAATTGTTGTGTTGTGCAGCGTTTTTTATTTAAAACTTGGACAGTTATCTGTCATATTCATAGTCATATTTAGTTGGAGAGCGTGTCAAAAAACAGCAATGAAAAAGAAATTAAATTATATATTTTAATAACATTTATTAAGAGTAGAAATGAACCTCAGTGAGAAAAACAAATAAAATAATAAATACATACTTACATACCATATATTTGGATTTTAAGTAGACACTGGGGACAAACATAAAATATAATGATTTACAAAAAAATAAATAAAAACTTTAGAACATTAGTGGACCTCAGGGAAAAATTCAAGTAAATAAAAAATAAATAAGTAGGTAAGTACGTGAATTTTAGGTAGATATTAGGGCCAAAAATGTAATCTAATGATTACAAAAAATATATAAATAAATAAAAAATACTAATAGTAATAATTGGAAAAATTAAATGAGTAATAATAATTGGAAAGATTAATATTTTAGTAAAGTTTATAATTGTTTTTAGTGAATTTTAGGTGGACATCATGGACAAAAATAAAATATAATAATTACAAAAACATTAAAACAAACGAACATCAAAAGAACATTAGTGGATCTAAGGGAAAATTCAAGTGAATTTAAATAAATGTTTTAAGTGCATATTAAGTGGACATCAGGGACAAAAATTAAATATCATGATCACAAAAAGAGAAATAAATAAAAAACTAATAGTGGACATCAGGTAAGAAATTAAATAAATTAAAATAAAAATAATTAAATTTTTACTTTATTGACCCATTGCAACCTACTTGGGGAGCTAAGAAGCCAGGAAATGACATCCAATGCTTTAAACCAGTGGTCACCAACCTCTTTAGGCACGAGATCCCTGACCTCGGCCTTTATGAAAGACAAGATCTACCTATTGAAGAATTGATAGAAAAAGACATCCCAGATTGTACTTCAAATTTGAGGCCTTTTACTTAGTATTTTAATTAGTGATGCGCCGATCATAGCTGATTCAGAATTCAGATTTTTCTTTTCTTTCTTTCTTTTTTTTTTTTAACTAGCAAATTGGATTCTGATACTGATACTGATTTTTAAGCAAATTTATTTATTGACTCTTTGCTTTATAACAAACAATCTGGCTTTAAACAAAAATAACTAGCCATTTGAAATTAAGAGGCAACCACTGCATTTTAATCACGATCTACACGGGCAGTTGTTTTTTATTTGATTAGATTAATTTCAGGATTTAAAACAAAAACAGAATGGTCTGACTTTAGGTGTTATTTATTATAGTAAAGCTTAATAATTGGTCAACTTATTCACTTGAATCGTTTAATTTCAAGCTGAATGATTTCAGACAGCCGTCTTCTTGCGTCTCACATATGATGCTCAGATCCTCCGTTGGCATCAACCTCCATCCTGTGGTCACGACGCTTCTTCCTATGTGAGTTTCAGGATTATTTCAATCGCTCTCATCTGCTGCACGAAACATGTGGTAGTGTTTACAGCCATTTTTCATGAACACACCCCTTCATTTTTTTCGTTTAATAGCTTCCATATTGCACATTGGATCGCCACAGATAAAAAATGGTCGAAAGTAAGGAGATGTTTGCCAGGAAGCTCTGTTCTCTGTGCAGTCCGACAGAAGTGTCAGCTCACTTACTCAGGGCTGTTTGAAACTGATGCTTTTGAGCTATTGAATCATTGGCTCTAATGAGTGCCCTCTTGTGGAGCCACAGGAAATCGGCCCCTGAGGAGTTTACACTTAACACCTCAGATGAAAAGCACAGGCCGCGAGTGTCTCGCATCAGGCGGGCTGTGTTTTAAGAGTCTTGGCACTTGGGGGCCAGGCCCTTGAGTACAGTCTGAGCTTTGCACCGTGCAGGTGTGCGGTCTGTTCCTCTGGCGTGTGTTGAGGAAGAAATTACTCACTGCTCATACTCTGAAGTGACTCATCCTGCGTTGTCTCCCCCTGCATCACTCCCTCTGCCCTTCTTTTTTTTTTTTTTTTTGAGATAGTTTTTCATTTCGACGACTGAGATAAAGTGTAGCCTTCATCTGACCCTTTACTTTCCTCCTGGTTTTCCATCTCTTGTTGTTGTCTTGGTCTTTGTTTTCGTTGTATCAATCTGTACACCTGTCAGCGTTGTATTTGTCTGCTTTCACTGCCTCCATCAATATGGTAAAGCGCGACGTATTAAGCCTGGGCGAATGACGGTATATACCGTGCGGCGATAGATGTGCATCAGCTGACTGACAGTGATTCAATTATATATGGTATCTTAATCAAACAGACATTTCCGAACGTGTTGCAGACAGACATTTCCATTCAATGTTGTTTCTTTAATGCCAAGAATCCATTTGGGTGTTTCCATCCAAGATACACTGTCACTATGAACTTCATGAGTTAATGCAGTATTCAGCTGTTTGGTCAACGTCCTATATATCAGGTATTTTACACTGGCTGCAAATATCAACTCTATACTGGGGGGGGGGGGGGGGGGGGGGGAATTGTAAAATAAAACAAAAACTAAATAAATAAAACTTGAGAACATTACTGGACATCAGGGAAAAATTAAATACATTTATTTAAATTAAAATGTATTTAAATAAATTTACGTGGATGTTAAAACATATGTGTGTATGTATGTATATATATATATATATATATATATACACACACACACACACACAACAAGATTGCAGAAAATTCACATGAATTAAAAGTAAAATTAAAATACCTAAAATAATGTTTTAGTTTTTTCATTTACTTTTTAATTTTGTAATTCTTATTTATTTATTTTGTATTTTTCCCATATGGACCAATTGATAAGAAACCACATTTATTATCACATTTATTAATGTTTTTGAAAGAAGATTGTTTTGTTTAACAAGACTGCATTTATTTGATTACAAAATACAGTCAAAAACATTACAATGTAAAATAACTCTTTTCTATTGTAATATATTTCAAAATGTAATTTATTCCTTTGATGGTTTTTATAAATTAAATTAATATTTTTTTCCCAGTTAGGGTTAGGCAACTTTATTTCATGTGACTTTTTTTATTTATTTTTTTTATCTCACAATTAATACAATTCATAATTCACTGCACGGAATACATTGCAGTTAGCACAGACCATGTTTATCCTGCATGTGAACTTTTGTCCTTGCATAGTTTGTTTATGGTTTTCAAGGATCAGGTCGACATGGTAAAATTAGCTCTAATATTTCATCCAGTGGTGTGAATTTGAGGTGGAACAGATGGAGATGGCAGATGGAGGAAATGTTCAGAAAACCTGTTTGAAGCAATCATTTTTGCAGTTGTATTTGGTTTTCTAATGACACAAAAATGACACATTCACTGTTTTTGGTTCTCAGGCTGAAGCTCTGACTCCAGCGCTGCAGGCGGAGATGGACGTGAAGGAGGCCATTCAGCTCCAGCAAGCCGAGAACGGAGAGGTGGTTCAGATTCAGATGCCAGGCACTTGAGTCGCTCGTGCAAACTTCTCACGTGTGCATAAACAAAGATATTCGGCTAAAGCGTCAAGGAGCGGGCGAACCCGAGGAGCGTGGCCACTCAAACTCAAATTATCTACCAAAACCACAGCCGTCAGTCAACAATTTTCAACTAATTCCAAGTAAAACAAATGCAATTTGTTGTAACATGTCAGCTCGTATGGAAACTACTGGCCATCCCACCAAAAACAGTCACGGCGTCCAGTCTGCTTGGTAATGTATAAGCAATGCTGGCTTCATCGCTGGCTTATTCAATCTCTCCGACACTGAACAAAACAGAAAAGAACAGAAGGCTTTTTCCTCTCCGGTCTATCTGAAGTACCTTTATACGCAAGGAACAAGCATGTTTAACTGAAAATTCAAGCAGACGGTTGAGTTACTGGGTTTAAACCGGTCACAAGTGTCATTTTTAGTACATGAGCATCACACTTTGTAGACTTTTGCTTATATGATATTTCAAAAAAGCAGCCGTTTAAAATATGCTATAAACCATAATCCGAGATTTTTCCGTTTTGCAATCCTTTTGTGAATTTTGTGTGCGTGTGTGTTTGTATTGGTGAAGATCTGGGGGTTTATTTGAGGGCTGCCTGTCTTCATTCATCAATTATCAATTTGTTTTCATAATGGTTAGTCTAAATATTTTTTGTTTATTGTACAGAAAAAAATAAACTACTGAAAGATTTGTGGCGCTTTTGTAGGGCAGTTTACGAATACACAGGAAAATGACGACAGTGAACTGTGTTAATGTAGTATATAAAATATGTACTTTTTCATATATATATATATATATATATATATATATACATATATTTGTGTATGAAGTATTTGTTAAAACTGAATAAATTGCCTTTGTTTTGAAATAGTGTCTCGAGTAACAAATGACAATCTTGATGCAAAGCTGAATTTCCAGTAGTCATTATTCCAGTCCGATTTTTTGCTCAAGAATAAAATTGAAAAACGACACTTTTTTTTAAATACAAAATTTCATTTAAATACAAAATTTCACAAAAAAATTCTAAAACATATTGTGGTACAATAGTCTCAGCAAAAAACAAACAAGCATATGTATATATATATATATATATATATATATATAAGTTTTTATAAATTAAATTGCCTTTGTTTTGAAATAGTGTCTCGAGTAACAAATGACAATCTGCCAGACAACATTAGCAAAATTTCTGCAAAAAGTAATTTTCAATAATGTATTGATGTATTGAAGCACAGCTCACTTAGACGTCAAACTGAAATGAAACTGGAAGCAATCAGTTTTTAACATCATCTTGATTCATTTGATTTCAAAATGTCAAGTTAGATTTCAAAATGTCTTTTTGACATTTAAAATTTTTTTTTTTTAATTCTGATTAGTAGTCAACAAATAAAGTGTTTTCAGTAGCTGATTCTTAAATTATTACCCCAAATATGTGATAATAGCTTTACAAATTGCACATAGTTGTTTATTGTTACGTACTCCAACCTTAAAGCTGTCAATTTTTCAACCCTGTCACAGGAACTTTGAAATTGATAGACATTGGCCTATAACTTAAATAGATAAATTAGTTAATTCTGACTCCGTTTCAGGGTTCCGTGAACTTTTAATTTAAAACAAAATGCTAGTTCTCTTTCAAAACATGTTTTGTGTCAACCCTGTTACATTAAAAATATTGTGGGGTTGAAGATTTGTGCAAAATATTGAATAAAGTCATTATTTTTGTGCTTTGTGCAAGAAGAACAATATTTTTCCAGCAAGAAGTTGATCACTGATTTTTTTTTTTGTCCACAACAGAGTTGAACTTTTGAGCTTGACAGGTCCAATATAAGCCTAACTAAAATGAAACACAGATGTATGAGAATACAGAGTTTAAAAAAAGAACCATACAGTCAAAAAAATTATGCCAATCTCTTGAATATAATGTGAAGAACATTTCTGAACTTAAATGACACAAGATAACAGGGTTGAACAGTTTTTTTTAGAATAAAATGATCAAATTAAATGAAAAAAAAAATAATTAATAAATATAATTTGAATAGATAATCAGAATAGAGTAAATTCGGATTCAGTTTCAGTGTTCCTTGTAATTATGATTTGAAACAAAACGCTATTTTTCTTTCAAAACATGCTTTGTCAACTTTGTTATATTCAAAATATTGCAGGGTTGATCACTACATATTTTTTTAGCTCGACAGGTCCAATATAAGCCTAACCAAAATGAACCACAGATGTATGAGAATAAAGATGTAAAAAATACTTATCTCTGTTTAAACCATGAGGTCAAAAAATTATACCAATATCTCTTAAATATAGTGTCAAGAACATTTCTAAAATAAAATATCACAACATAACAGGGTTAAACAGGGTTTTTAGAATAAAATTATAAAAAAGTAAAATAATTTAAAAAATTCAGATTAGTGGTCAACAAATAAGTGGCTTTAAATAGCCGATTCTTAAATTATTACCCAAAATACCAGTTGTTACGGTATTATCAGTAATTGTTGTTAAATTTAACCTTAAAGCTCTCATTTTTTTCCAACCCTTTCTCAGGAACTATAATTTGAACAGATAATCAGAATAGAGTAAACTCTGCTTCAGTGTCAGTGTTCCTTGTAATTACAATGAAATAAAATTGAAATTCTTTTTTTTTTTAAACATGGTTTGCATCAACCCTGTTACATTCAAAATATTGCAGAGTTGATTTTGATGTGCAAAATGTTCAATGAAGTCATTATTCTTGTGCTTTGTGCAATAAGAACAATATTTTTCTAGCAAAAAGTTAATCACTATGAATTTTTTTCCACAACAGAGTTGAATGTTTGAGCTCGTCAGGTCCAATATAAGCCTAACCAAAATGAACCACAGATGTACAAGAATACAGATGTAAAAGAAACCTACCTCTGTTTAAACCATGAGGTCAAAAATGATGCCAAACTTTCAAATACAGTGTCAAGAACATTTTAAAACTAAAATATCACAACATAACAAGGTTGAACAGTTTTTTTTTTTTTTTAAATGTTAAAAAATACTTTTAAAAATGCAGATTAGTGGTCAACAAAAATGAGTTTATTAGCTGATTCTTAAATTATTACCCCAAATTAAAAATGTGATAGCTTTACAAAGCAAAAGCCAAGAACATTTTTAAACTGTCACAATGTAACAGGGTTGAACATGTTTTTGTTTTTTTTTAGAATAAATTAATGAAAAAAAGGAAAAACATTCAGTTGAATTTGGAGGGTTTTTTAATGTAACAGTGATTAATGTTATTGTTCAAATTAGTTGATATTTAAGGAAAATAACATTTTAAATTAAAAAAAAAACTTTTATCTTAATACTTATTTTGCTCTACAGTCAAAACAAAAATGATTACATTCTCTATCCTAGTAAGTTATGGAGATACTTGGCACACAAGTTTAGTTTCCTGACAATGGCCCATATACTGCACAGTATTCAAAGCAGATCTGTTCCAAACAAAGCCATTATGCACACACATTACAAATTAAATGTCAGTGTTGATTTAGTGTTCAGCCACTGAACAGTCATCACATGCATTGTAGTTTAATGATTGCAAGCTAATGAGTGGGAGTGATTAGAAGCAAGCGGCAATGCATTCGGTTGCTATGTTTGTTTTATATTTATGTGATTCGCTTCAGTTGACCAGAACACCATAGTGAGAGTCATGAGACTCATGTTTTGGTTTGTTAGATCACCACATATTCTCTCTAGAGCCCCCCCAAAACTCCTACTCTGACTCCCTCGTCTCTAATGGCATCGAGTCAACCTCTCCCCCGTTCCGAACAAACACGGATGGAATATCCCAGATTCTAACACTCTGGACTTTTGTTATGGCAATGGTATGAGTTGCTAACTCATCCTCTCCCGCTGCTGTGGGTTTTTGTCAGATTATTCGTATCTTTAGGGCAGGGGCGAGGACAATAATAAAAACAAAAAGTGTTTTATTGAGTTTTCCCATGCATGCTGTAACATAATGGTGTATTTTGGATCGCGTGCAGAAAGCGTCCCGTATAATCGCTGATAAAACATCTCTCTATTTCCTTTTGTTTTCTTTTAGTCTCAAAGTCTCCTATTACCCGTCTTCTGTACGCCATCCATCCGTCTCTCTTAAGGAATCTATCGCTTTCTTCATCTTTTTCCTCTGATTTCTGGTTCTCTCACTTGTTCTCATCCTCCCACTCTTTTCTCGGGTGGTTTCTGGTGTGTGTGTTTTTTTTTTGGCTTTCCTCCTCCTTTGCCACTAGTCTGTATTGGTTTTGTCAGAATTTGGGCTGCGGTGTCCCTGTGGCCCCTCTAAAATCCAACTCTGACTCCCTTTTCTCTAATAGAACTTAGTTGGCCTCTCCCCCGTTTCAGAAGATAGATGAAATGGCCTAGAATATAACGTTCTTGGCCTCTCACCCGTTTCAGAAGATAGATGAAATGGCCTGGAATATAACGTTCTGGGGGCTTTAGATTTTAAAACCCAAACTGAGGGCCACTGGGACTGATTTGGTTGTCACTTTGTTTTCATGTAACCATCATATCTTTATGTATTAGATAACATGTCTTTATGTATTCAAGAAAATGTCTTACAGTTTTAAGGTTACAGTTACTTGCGGTTTTTAATGAAATCATATCAGTTTGTTTTCTTTTATAATTCAGGACAATCATCAGTGGAGGATATGGGCTGTGGGGGTGAATTAAAAAAAAAAATGTTTGATTTCAGTCGATGTTGCCATTTTTACCACATCTTTTGACAAAAAAAATCCTCTTATCTCTAATCAAAATTTCTTGGAATACTATTTTAATTGGTAATCATTTCATAGGTTTTTGCCCCCAGTGTCCTCAATATCACTTTCCACCCTGTTATTCCAATTATTCTTTATAACAAAAGCCAGGTCCTTAGTGACCACATCCTCCAGACCAGGATGTGACATCATTGTTAATGGGAAAACAACAGCACTAACTTTAGAGAGTATTACTATTTGATTTATGCTATATAGTATTATGAAATTACTCTTTGTCTCACTCCTAAACCTTACACACTGTTTGATAAAATTGCAGTAATCTGTCAAGTCAAGTCACCTTTATTCATAACATACAGATTGTGTAAAAGTAGCTTTAAAGGGGTCATATGATGCGATTTCAAGTTTTCCTTTCTCTTTGGAGTGTTACAAGCTGTTTGTGCATTGATAAGATCCCTAAAGTTGCAAAGACTAAAGTCTCAAACGAAAGTCTCAAAGACTCGTCCTCGCCCTCCTAAAACGCCTCATTTAAACACGCCCCCACATGTCTACGTCACTGTGTGGGAAGATTTGCACGATTCAAACGCTAGTTTTGAGCAATATAGAGTTGCGCTTGTTGTTTGTCGTTTCTCCGATCACAAATGCAGACATGGTTTTATGTTTAAGCGGCGTGATGCAACGCAACGCGTAAAAAGACAGTACAAGTCATTGTAATCAGTAATTATGTCCCCACTGGATGCAACAAATGCCTCGTTTATAATGGGTTTTACTGGTTTTGTCTAATCGTCGCGCCAGGACACGGCATCACAATATGGTAAGGGGCGTAACATTTCCGTGACACGCTTGAGGTATTCGGCCAATCACAACACACTGGATAGCTGGCCAATCAGAGCACACCTCGCTTTTCAGAACGATGAGCTTTGTAAAAATCGACGCGTTTCAGAAAGGCGGGGCATAGAGGAGAAACAATAATGTACAGTATGTGGAAAATAATGTGTTTTTAACCTTAAACCGCATAAACACATTTCATTACACCAAATACACAAAATAATGTTCTTTTTAGCAACGTCATATGACCCCTTTAAAGTGTTAAACATGAAAATAATGTTTCTGTTACATGTCTGTGGTTTTCTGTTTCTGCGTTTCCCCTGTGACCTAGTTTTCTCCAGTCTGTTTAATTAGTCATTCTGTTCACCTGGTGTCTTGTTAATTATCCCATTAGTTCCCTTTGTTTGGTTCATGTTTATAAGCCCTCAGTTCTAACCTAGTCTTCGTCCGTTTACGTCAATGTTAAGTTGGTTTCTGTGTCCTTTCTCCTGGATTTATCCTATTAAAAGACTTTTCGTTGATCTACTTAGTCCTCGTGCAGTTTGTATCACCAACGTGTGACAGTTTCAGTGATGCAAAATTCAATTCTGCTGTAAAGCAGCTCTAAAAAGAGGACAACAGGAGTCAATTATTCAGTTAAAGTCAGTTCATTGTTGATTTAGTTCAGTTTAAAAACTGTCTAAAGTTCATCAATTATGTATTGAGTTCAATTAATCTATAAAGCAGCTCTGGGGAAAACAGTAATGTCATCATCCAGCTCAGTTCAGTTCTCATCTCATGTTTTCCATCCTGTTACAATCATTTAAGAACATTTCATCTGCAAACATTACAATTTATTTCCATTCTGTTATAGTCCATCATGCAGGAATCCTGAAAATGTTCTGTTACTTTTCTATCCTGTTAGGAATCCTGTAGATTTTTTTTTCATCCTGTTATTTTTTCCACCCTGTTAGAAAGTATTTTAGTTTCCTTTTTATTTCCATCCTGTTATTTTCCATCCTGATAGGAATCCTGTACATTTTTATCATCATTTTTATTTCCACCCTGTTACATTCCATCCTGTTTGGAATTATTTTAGTTTCCTTTTTATTTCCATCCTGTTATTTTCCATCCTGATAGGAATCCTATACATTTTTATTTCCATCCTGTTACTTTTCTGTCCTGTTAGGAATCTTATAGATTTTTTTCATGCTGTTTTTTCCATCCGTTATTTTTTTTCACCCTGTTACATTCCATCCTGTTAGGAATCCTGTTGATTTTTTTTCATGCTGTTTTCCTTTCAGAAATTCTGTTAATTTCTTTTACTTCTTATCATGTTAATGATTGTTCATTTCATTGTTTCCATCCTGTTATGAATCCTGTTAAAGTTTGTACATTGTCTGTGCTGATAGCTTAGTGGGCAGTGTGTCGACATATAGTATGTTGCGTTTCAGGCATCCTGAGTTTGAATCCTGGCTTGAAGACCTTTCCTGATCTTGCCCCCTCTCCCCCACTTCACTTCCTGTCTGCTCTACTGTACACTATCCTGTTGTAATAAAGGCAAAATGCCAAAAATAAATCTTAAAAAAGTTTGTACACTTTTCTTATTTTTCTAAATAATTGTAACACATTTACATAATTATAATTGTAATAATTATAACACATTTATTTTTTAAATGTTACAGCGGTTAAAGGTGAACCATGAATAGAAGACATGTACTGTAGCATTATCTTTGTTGGCCTGACCTACATGTCCTCTCTGAAATTTTCTTTTTAGGTTTTATCTAACGCAGAGAAACTATGTTTCCCCAGTCAAAACATAAAAGTGGTCTGTCTCCAAGATATTAAATCAAGCACTTGTTGATCTGATAACTAAGTGCGAGATGGCCGAGCAACCTGGCCCACATACAGCAAACAGGAGACAAGGTCAGATTTTATGACCCTAAAGTTGCGCAGTGGTGTATTTTATGTTTGTGACTCCACGGGTTCAAGTTCTGTGTATGATCATTCGAGTGAGCTCATGCTTTTATGTGTGGACTCATGCCTGATGTGAATTTACAGGTTTCTTTTATTTGCAGGACCTTCTGAGCGGATCGCAGATTTACGTGGTCGCAACCATGACCTACATGAGCAATTTCTCAACCCATTTATCAGATTATCTTCTAATAGGATTAGAGTTTATGTTAATAATGGATTAATGGTCAAAAATGATTATATTGGCCCATTACATAATTTAAGACACCGAGCAACACTCCCAAAAGATGCCGCTGATATTTATACAATTCCTTTTTTTTTTTTTTTTACAAAATGACACAAAATTCTACTAAATAATGAGAGTAAAATGAATTTTAATGTGTACTATGGTTACATATCATGGAAAAACCTTACCTACTATGACAAACTATTAGTCATTTTATTACTAATTTTCAATTTTAAATAATGACACTTTATCTAAAGTGACTTATAGTAGTATAATAGGTACAGTTTGCTGAGTATGTGTCTTTTATAAGGCGCAAAGTTAATAAACTATAGATCAATTTCTTTGGGGTTCGAGTGAGTTAAAGGTGCAATAGGTAATTGTCTTCAGAAACATTTTTTGTTATGCTGGTTGAAAGTCTCTTCACACCCTGATAGCAATCATTAAATTAAGTGGTCCAAATGTATTTATCTGTATTTATATATTCTGTGGAAGGCGTAGGACCAAGAAATGTTCGTCCAATCAAAACACTCGGTCCGAGTGTTTTAAATGGCTTTCCTACCTGCCTGTCAATGTATCTATTAGCATACCTCTGCGCACCTGGTTTGCGCAAACAGGATATGTCACCAGCGCGTTCACGCAATCAATTTATTTGGCACAGGTAATGTCTATTTTAGGGCCCCCTAGTGGCCCTAAAAAGGGGGTCTTTATTTTACAGTGTCAAAGCAATTTGACTAAAATCAACAGGAAATGCAAGTTTTAGTAGGTTTTAGTTTTTTGTTTTTTTAAACATTTTAGCCTACAAAATTAACATTAAGCATTCAGGTATATATTTTGCTTTAAAGGGGTCATATGATGTTGCTAAAAAGAACATTATTTTGTGTACCGGCCGGGGCGACGAGGCAAAAACATTAAAACCCAATATAAACGAGGCATTTGTTGCATCCAGTGGGGACATAATTACGGATTCCAGATTACGGATCTGGATCCATCACATCCAAGCCATCTCCTTTTTGAACTTTTGCCATCTGGTCGGTGTTACAGAGCACCGAATACCAGGACAGCCAGGCACAAGAACAGTTTCTTTCCCCAGGCAATCTACCTCATGAACAATTAATGTTCTCCCATTGTGCAATTAAAGTACAGTATGTGCAATAACCTTATACTTATTTATCACCCTAAACCCTAGTACATCCCTACAACTTATTTTATTTTATTCTATTCCTACTCCATCTATAGCACACCTGTACACACAATTTATTCTTTTTTTTGCTTTGTGTCAAGTTTGGATTACTATGATTATTAGTTTGCACTGCCATATTATTAGCTTTTTTTCTTAATTTTTTTAACAGTTCATCTACAGTTTTATCATTTAAAACTAACAAATTTGTGTATTAATTCTCTTGAAAAATAAATGCAACCTTTATGGCATTCAATGCAGTGATATTCATATGCTTTTAATACCTTTGGAGGCCAGTGTTTCATAATAATACATTATTTCTTTATACCAGTCGTTTGGACTGAGACTTGATTTTGTCGTGAAGAGTGCAGCTGTGGTCAGGTAGAGGTTAATGGTTCTGCGCTCTGGCGGCTGGGCAGGCGCGGAGCTGCGGCGCTCTGACGCGGAGATGGAGAGCTCAGAGATGCGCTGCTGCTCCGACAGGATACCGCGGCCGAGGCCGACCTTTCCCTGCTGCTTCCTCCGCTCTTCTGCGCCTAAGCTTTAAATCACGGGTGAGTTCGCTGCTTCTTCAGACATACTCGGCGCATGACGGCTCCGGTGAGACGTCACATTAACGTAAAGCGCGTGCGAACGTCACGCGTAGTCTATGTGATCATCTGACAGGTTAATTGAACAGCATCCAGCGCCGGACAGTTTGACAGTATTAGTCCTCTAGGAGTTAAATAAGTTATGTAAGAGTGAAGATGAGTAAGTAAAACTTCTTTTAAACACTCAGTGATTGATTAGCTTGTCAACATAATGCTTTTGCTGCATATGTAGACTAGAGCAACTTTACAAAATTAACATGGTAACCCGTCATTTACTGCAGTTGTTACTCAAATTACTTGGTTTTAGCCATCAGTTGTCATTTAATAACGAAATTAAATTGGCAAAAGTATTCTGAAACCTTAATCCCATATTCATTTATAACGATTTTACAGTGGTAACAATACCTGAAAACTGTTTTTGGACGCTTACGGTATACAGTGTTTTCAAAAGAAAGTCAAGCTTCTTTTGAAAAGTGTTTGGTCAGTTTGTCAACACACTAAAGACTCCATGAAATCACTTCATTTCCTTTCATACCCATCAATAGAGTGCAACAGTGCACACCATTTTAAACCATAATTTTCCATATACATGAAGACATTCAATATTATTTTAGAATATTATTATTGTTATATAGACATAATAATAATAATAACATTATAATATAATTATTTTTTTTGTTATTGTTGTAAATAATAATAAAGATGCCATTATTATAATATTAATTATTATTATACAGACATAATAAATATAATTAATAACAACGAGAGCATATTATTATTATTATTATTATTATTATTATATAGATTGTATAACAACAATAATAATTATTGTTGCTATTGTTAATAATAATAATTAATGATTACATATTATTATTATTATTATTATAGTATATTATTATTATTATTATTATTATGTAGATAATAATAATAACAATGTTGACACATGATATATATTAGAGCTGTCCACCTAAATTTTTAAAATCTAATTAATTACTTAATGTGTCGATTAATTTATCTAATTAATCGCAAATTACATTTGGCTGTGAAAATACCCCCAAAAGATTATTTAAAGCTATTTTGTGTTAAATGAGAACGTACTAAGTAAACATAAAAAAAAGTAGCTTTAGAAAGAAATATTTTATTTGATTCTTCATCAAATTTATTACACATAAACATTTAGGCTACAACGGCCTAACAAAAACTATGGGACATAAAAGAAGATCATTTTAGAAACATCTCAGTTTTTTGCAATGAAAGTCATTGGTAACCAAAACAGCTTTGTTACCAAGTTACCAACAGCCTTCAAAATACCTTCTTTTATGTTCCACAAAAGAAAGTAAGTCATTCAGGTTTGAGTAAATTATGACATAATTAATTTTTTGGGGGTGAATTATCCCTTTAAAGTTTTTTAACTTTAACCCCCCTTTAAATGTAATAATACTCTAAATAAGAAACTAAAACTGCCTGCAGCTGTTTTATGAGTCGTTCATTCATTCGATTCGTTCAAACGGCTGATTCATTCAGAAATTCAGTAAACGACTCACTTTATGAATGGGCATTTGAATCATTGATTCACTCGATTCATTCAAAACGCGGATTCATTCAGAAACTAAACACGGCTGTGTTGCTCAGAGACGCACAATTCTGATGTGGCTTTTTAGGTAATATTTTTGTTGACAAAACTGAGCAAAAACAGACAATATTGTGTTTAAACTATAAGACAATATTAACTTCTTATTTACTGAACTGTTGTATAAAATCACATTTGCACTCATTATGTTCGGGACAAACAGCACTTGAGATCATATTGCTCTCGCTGCTCAGGTGATATTGCTTATCATATGATATAAATATCATAAACTCAGACAAAAACTCATACAGGAGCATTTTTTTCCCCAATATCTTGAATTTTAGGGCATAACTGCATTTATGGAGTTGTTGCCCTGCACATAGACATGTATACGTAGATGCTTCATTAGTGACTGTTCCTATAGGCTGCTATACACGTAAGACGTCCGCCATATTGTAATGGTCAACTTGACGTCATTCACCATAGTAGCCAATGAATATTCGAAGATGCCACAATCCTGCACAGCCAATGTTTTTTTGTTTTGTTTTTTTATTAATGCTTGAACTACAAATACAAAACAAAAGTGCCAAGGGTATACACAAAAAAACATAAAAAGTACATATTAACTATACATGTATATATAAAACCAACAAATAAAATAAATGCACAGCCGATGGTCTGCGAACCCATAGTATGGTGAATGACGTCAAATTGACCGTTCCAAGATGGCGGACGCGTCTACGTGCTTGGAGCGGTCGAGTGAGGCTTCTATACATATCTATGGCCTTGCATCATATTTGTCAACAGTCAACTGTATGAAGTGAAAGATGACATACAGGTCTGGGGGCGGGGCCAGTGCGTTAACTGCGTTAAAATATTTTAATCGCATTATTTTTTCATAACTAATTAATTAAATTAACATGTTAAACTGACAGCCCTAATATATATAATTGTTGTTATTGTTAATAATAATAATATAAGAAATAATTATTATTCATGTAATTACTCATGTATTATTATTATTATATTAATTGTTATTACTATACTGACAATACCACTACTGCTACTACTACTAATAATTCATAATTGTAATAGTTTAATGTGGGAATGAACTACAGTCCTTTGAAGTATTGCAAATGACCTAATCAAATTAAAAATTATAGTAAACATAAAACAATTGTTTCAAGGTTCAATGGTTCATTACAAATATAGAAAAAAACATTTTAAGTTTGTCTTAAAATATCCATATATATTCAAATATAAGCATTCTGCGAGTATAATGAGATTGAGAGACATTTGCATTACTTTAAGAAAGTGGGTGGAGCTTTTTCCTCGTGATTGGTGGAAATTTCTCTTCAGGATTCATGGGTAATGTAGTTCTTCAGCAGAAACTACACTGTTTATAAAAATGAAGTTGAACTAATGCTGATGGCTTCAACATAAGCTGGTAACCTCTGAGCTTATGGCAGATTTGTCTTTAAAGCTTTATAAGACATTAAAAACAATCCTCCTATAAAGAAATGAACGGGACTTTCTACTTCCAGTACTTGTTGTACTCTCTATTGGTCCTGTGGGAAGTGGCTGGTATTTATTAATTTTGAAAGTGTTTTATTGCTTTTTCTCCGTGGAACAAACTGTCAAGTGTGTTATACACATGCGGCCTGCGGAAAATAGTTTCCCCTAACAAAGTACACAGCATCAACAGTTAATTAACATCCCTTAATAAGCATCATTTAATGTTTTAAAAGCGCAGCCAAACCATCAGGTCTGGATGCAGGGGTGGATGAAAGCTGGAGTGATGGAGATCCATGGGATGCTGAGGAACTGAACCAGACCTAAATAAACGCAGAGCGACTGGGACTTTCCCAAACCTGCGCCGAACACAATGTCCTGTAGTTACCCGTTTACCAGACCGCAGATCCATAACTGCCAAGATTATAGATATATCAGATCAAGATGCATCTGCAAAAAAGCTTTTCTCAGACCTTTTTTGTAATTAGCTTTAAGCAGCTGCTCTCGAGATTTTCCCTGAACCTCAGAAGTCTCAGCATGTCCTTTAGTTAACACTTGAATCCTAACCAAAAGCATCTGTGGTGTGTTGTGACTCACTCCACTCATTAACTAAATTGTTTGGGTAGGAATTGTGCAGATCAGCTGAACTAAAAAAAAACACAGATTAATCTTCATTGAAATGGAATAAATCTGAAGATGTGGGGTGTGTTGAGCAATGATCGTACAGTTACAACCGACTGATGAAAGATGAGCATAATAATGGGCTTCGATGGAGGTCTTATTCATAAGGCATAACAGACTCACACTGCCTTCGGTAAGATTTTAAAAAAATCTTTTTATTAAGCAAGGATGTATTCAATTGATCAAAAGCAGCACTTTTGATGTTACATATAATTTATTTCACATAAATGCTGAACTTTCTATTTATAATCTGGGAAAAAATGTATTAATGTATCACGGTTTCCAAAAATATAATCAGCACAGCTGTTTTCAACATTGATAATAATAATACATGTTTCTTGAGCATCAAATCAGCAGATTAGAATGATTTCTGAAGGATCACGTGACACTGAAGACTGGAGTAATGATGCTGAAAATACAGCTTTGCATCACAGGAATAAATTATATTTTATAATATAATCACTTAGAAAACAGTTATTTTATATTGCAATAATATTTCACAATACTACTGTTTTTACTGTATTTTTTTATCAAATAAATTCAGCTTTTGTGAGCACAAGAGACTTATTTCAAAAACATTACAAAACTGTACAGACTCCAAACTTTTTGCGGTAGTGTATGTGGTTGTCATGGAATTATTTGAGGGCATAAATTAAAAAATGTCAGAGTGATACAATTGTCCTAAAGTCATAACGAACAAAACAAAACAAAAAAAGTAAAGGGATAATTAATTATTATTATTATTATTATTATATATTAATTATTATATATTAATTATTATAATTATTATTTTTTTTAAATGAGTGAAACTGCCACATCATGTAGGGAAGACCAACATATAAATAAAATAAAATAAAATAAATTTTATTATATTTTTTAATAATAATTTTATTCAATTTTAAAAATAAAATACATAAATATGAAATATAAGAAAAAGAAAAGGAAAAAAGCATAATTATATTTTTAAATATCATTAATCAGTAATATTTAATGCCATAAATAATTATGTTTATTTAAAGGAAATATGTAAATGAAAACATATTACGTTTTACCAGATAGTTAAGAGTTTTAAATTTAAACTTTAGTTGAAAATAGTATACAAGTTTTTTTTCAAAACCATATTAAATGAACATGAATACAAAGATTACATTTGAGTAAACTTGGCACATGTACTGGAGACTGAATTTTTAATCGCAGACACTCTTACTTGTCCCACTAATGTTTTGATTCATAAATTCATAAAATAACATAAAGCAGACACACGATGCTTTCCAAATGTCAAAAATAGCTCCATTCCCTGAACTTGTACTGGCCTTTCCGCAACAGCACAGAAAGAGATAAAACTCAAGCCAACATTAATACAATTCAGTGCAAAGCAAATAATCATCAAATCCACCCAAGGTGAGCGTGAACGCGGCGCTGTCTGTTTTGTCTCAGCAAGGCATCAAGATGGTCATAGCTAGTTAATGCAAATCAAAGAGATTGAAAGAGCCGAACTGTACAGTATGGTGCATGGTCACAGGTTTGATTCCCAGGGAACTCATTGCTTGTTGCTTTGGATAAAAGGGAATGCCAAATGCATAAATGTATATGAGGAACGCTACCAGGTTTGATAGAGGTTCAGCGGCGGTGCCTTCAAATCACTGTATAAAACTGCACTTAAATGCCTCATTTGCAGAAAACACTGAAGAGCTTTGGCTCTCTACGACTTATGGAACTGAAGGAAAGCTGGGATGTGATCATTCGCCAGCCTGCTGCGGTTTATTGATGTAGCACTGGCCAGGTTAACACATCAGGGTTACTTAGGGAAGAATTCTGCTGAATTATTCTTGATCGTTTCTGAAGGTCACGTTCCAGTTGTGCTCTTAACAGCTCTATTGTTTTTTGATTGTCAATGTGTCAATATCGATAAAAAGCAAACTGGGAATGAATAACAACAAACATGAGAGCCAAACCAGTGGAAAGGAGACAATGAAATCTGTCAGCCTCCGCAACACCAAAAAGAACATAAAAACACAGAAGGACAAGAGATATGAAATATTAGACAATAAGTTAACGGATTACTGTCAGACTATTGAACCCGTCTGTTCTGACTGGATCTGCAGAATACAGTTTTCAGTCTGTTTAAAGCAACCATCACTAAAGCTACAAATAATAATAAAAATACTAAAAAACAAAATAATGATTTAAAAAATATATATATTTATTTATTTGTGTGTATGCATGTATGTATTTTTTACTTTTTTTATTAAATTGTACAAATTACCAATTCATATTTTTTTAAGACTTTAGAAATATATATATAAAAAAAACACAAATGATTGTTTCATAATTAATTTTTTAAGTCTTAAAATATTTCAGCTATGGTTTTTTTTTTTAAACCAATTTTTTTACTTTTCCCTCCACATTTTTAATTCCGAAATATAATACCTTTTTTTTTAGGTAGTCTACATTATTCAAATAATTTAGTATTTAATATTTAAAGAAATGTATTGACCTTTGATCTCACCATATGATTTTGGCAGACAAAAAAATTCTAACGTTAATCAGCAGTTTATACAATAATTAAAAATGTTAATAATAATATTAATAATAAGTCAAAGGATTTAAGGTTTTCTTTTGAACAATTTTGAGTTTTTTCTTTATTAAGACATCTGATTTTTGTTTTTACTTTAGTTTTCTTATGTTTTAAAAGCATGCTCATAAAAGCTGTAAAGGGATAGTTCACCTTCAGTTGGTCCCAAATAACTTGCATAGTGTTTTTTTTTTCATACTATGGATGTCAATGGAGACCAGCAACTGCGGTGAACTATCCCTTTAAGTCATCGGTCAGTTAATTTTGATCAGCATAAGAATTGCCAAATAAACACCTGCAAAACGATCATTTTGGAAACTGTAACTCAACTGTCATCCATACTTTTATTTAGTCAAGATCTATGCAATGGAAATGTCGCAATATTAGGCAAAGTCTTGGCCTATTTTATAGCCTCTGAGAATACTAGAATGCCAAAACAGAATAATTTGATTATATATCAGTTGCTAAATACTCTTTTTTTGTCTGAGTGGGTCATGGAGTATCATGTCTGTTTGGAATAACGTTCCTATTCCATGGGAAAAGTTCTCTTGTTTGTTAAATGCAAGACGAACGCACATTTGAACTTATTTCTTTGAACTAAAATTCATCTGAGCTTGGCAACGCTGTGTTTAATTTTCTTTCCCCATATCCGTGTTATAGTTACAAATATGATCGTGCCAGATGTGGCAGAGGAGTCATGCTTCACTTAAAACATTTCATAATTTGGACTCTGTAATGCCAAAATGCGCAATTGCCAAAAGTTCACGTCGGGGGGAACGGCACCTTTGACAGTGTGTTTTGCTGCGACCGGTGTGCTGTGATTCAATTATTATTAATGGAATGTCTTGTAGGTCCAAATATTTGTGATTTCTCTGACTGGCTTTTGGGCGCTTCTTACACACTCTCATTTGTTACAGACAGACAGACACGCAGGGTCATCCCCGAGGGTGTCAATCTGGGTCAGATCACTTATCGCTGATCTCTCCACGCCGCCTTTCCCAGCTTCGTTACACGTCTGCTGCCTGTAAGTGACTGCGACTGGGAGGGAGTTAATAAGCAGGTTGGTGCTTTGGTAATTGGCAGGCGTTCGTCTGTGTCTGGGAGACTTTAAACCGGCATTATGAATAAATAAAAGAGTTTTGCATTTTCTGAAAAATATCTGGAGTTGTGTGGTTGGTTGGCATACGCTGCTGGCTGGTAAGTGTTTTTAGTGATTTATGTGGTTGCTAGGGTGATCTAAGTGGTTGCTAAGTGGCTCCAAGTCAAAAGAGCCCATCCCTAGATCTCAATGTGTTTCTAGGGTCGCTTAAGCCCAAACAGTTGACGGTAGCCATTGACTTCCATAGTATTTTTTTTCCCATAATCTGGAAGTCAGTGGCTACCGCCAACAGTTTGGATACTAATATGTTGCTTCTTTGTTGCTTAAGTGTTTTTTTAGTGAATTATGTGGTTGCTAAGTGGCCCCAAGTCAAAAGAGCCCATCCCCAAGTCTCTATGTGTTTGCTGGGGTTGCTTAAGCCCAAACGGATTGATGGTAGCCACTGACTTCCATAGTATTTTTTTCATACTATGGAAGTCAATGGCTACCATCAACGGTTTGGTTGCCAATACGTTGCTAAAAAGTGTTTTTGAAGTAAATTATGTGGTTGCTAGGGTGATCTAAGTGGTTACTTACTGGCCCCATCCCCATGTGTGTGTTTTCTGGGGTCAATTACACCCAAAGTATATGGGATTTTTACACGAACGCTATGGTATGCATATAGTGCATGTGACAGATTTTGTCAACAGCAAAGTATGCGTGTAGTGTTTGCGCAAAGCTCAATTTTTCTAACCACCTGAACTCTGTACGATCAGTTCACACATACACACATTTACATTGGGCCTCATTCATGAAACATTCGTAAATATAGGAGTAAATTCTGAGTAATCTGCGCATAAAACGGACCTTCCCGAAAACTCTCCTCCGAATTCACAAACATTTCGTACACAGCAGATTTGATAGTTAAACGTGTATGTTAATGAATTCCAATCATTTGTAAATAGGGCGCTCGTGCACGCTCATTCACAATTAGCATAATCCCCGTTTATGAATTACAGCTACGTAAATTGCGTGTCCAGGAATGCAGTGGAATATTCTGGTCTACTTTCTCAGGTTTGGCTCCAGTATATTGCATAAATGCAAAAAACACTAATAGGCCATATGTCTAACAATAAATATTCAATAACGTGTGTCCACCAAAGCGTTTTTAGCCAGCTGAAAAACTGTCAGGTGCTCTTCTTAAAACGGCCAGCTGGTGGTGCTGGAGAACGCTTTGGTGGCACAGCGTTTTTCTAGCTGAG
>NW_015555819.1:315389-319708 GCF_001515605.1 Sinocyclocheilus anshuiensis
CTATTGTTGTTCAGTTGTTGTACAAGTAGGATGATTGGTCGGTTTAGTATTTGTCCCGCCCCTCCTCCATTGATTGTACGGCTGGGTAAAAAGTGACAGTGACAAGCGCTGCGTTTTACCCAAAGCTAAACAGTTTATTAAAGGGGTCATATGATGCGATTTCAATTTTTCCTTTCTCTTTGGAGTGTTACAAGCTCTTGGTGCATAAAGAAGATCTGTAAAGTTGCAAAGACTAAAGTCTCAAATCCAAAGAGATATTCTTTATAAAAGAGGTATTCGGCCAATCACAACACACTGGATAGCCGGCCAATCAGAGTACACCTCGCTTTTTCAGACCGACGAGCTTTGTAAAAATTGATGCGTTTCAAAAAGGCGGGGCATAGAGGAGAAACAATAATGTACAGTATGTGGAAAATAATGTGTTTTTTTAACTTTAAACTGCATAAACACATTTCATTACACCAAATACACAAAATAATGTTATTTTTAGCAGCATCATATGACCCCTTTAACTCTCAGCTACAAAAAACAAAACAAAAAACGGAGCAAACGAACTTGTAAAATATTATAATGGCAGTGCATCAAATTCAGTGTCATCAGTTTGCCAAAATGAACACAGAAGAACGTTTTACGCACCATTTACACATGATAGGGAGCAGGTGTAAATTTCTTTCCTACCAACTAACATTTTGAAAATACGAACATTTTCATGAATGTGAAAGTTTACGTCAGAACGGCTTTACGAACGATTTACACAAAAATTCGTTCTGCTCGTGTTTCATGAATGAGGCCCATTGATTTTTGGCGCGAATTAGTTCATCCACAAGGTGGCGACACTGTCCAAGGGTGCGTTTCTCGAACAACGACGTAGCTAGCTGCTTCACAGTACAATACATTGTTGGAGAAACTAACTAGCTAGTCACGACTGTTTCCTAAGAACATGAAGCTTTGTCGCACATCCGGCATTCAAACCACGTTGGTTGGAAATTCTGTCCTCATTTATTTACTCTCTTGGCAAATCAAAACCTGTATCACCTTCTTTCTTCCGTGGAACACAAAAGATGATATTTAAAAAAAAAGATTTTGTCCATACAATGAAAGTCAGTGGGGTCCAAAACAACACTAGTCCCTTTCATTATATGGCCAAAACACTGAGAAAAGTTTTGTGTTCTGCAGAAGTCATACAGTTCTGAAACAACATGAGGGTGAGCAATTAATGACAGAATTTTCATGTTTGTTTGAACTATTCCTTTAAAAAGCAGTGATTATTTAGGTAAACATTGTCAGGACATACTCTCTATTACGAAATCTCTATTAAAGAGATGTTTTCCACCAATATCTAGCAAAATGAGTAGATGTTCAGATACTGGCTGTTTTTTTGGGGGGGGGTGTTGTGGTGGTTCCTCGTACCAAGATGATAAAGTTGGTGATAAATTAAATGAGTGTTCTGCTCTTGACAGTATTGATAAGGGCTGGTGAAAGAAGAAAAGACAGAGAAAGGGTGAATTTTATGTACTCGCCGAGCCAAAACGATGTCCCACTTGGGAATCCTGACCTCATTTTCCTTAGTCTGGCTATATTTTGTTAAATTGAGCTCATGAACCACTGCCAGACCCGTCTCATGTTTCTCATCATGTGTGAGGGCTTCTCCTCTTTCAATGAACTATATCTCTAGTTACAAAAACCATTTGGAATCTCACAACGCTGTAAATTACTGCAGACTGCTTCATTGGCAGCAAAGCTGGCACTTCTTATTGTTTCTCACGGAAATTTATGAGATTTCCACCAAAAGGGGAGAAATTTTATGCTGTTTTATTTGACTTTTGTGCTTTTGCCAGAATCTACCATAGGAGCCGTAACCTTTGTCCCATGACCTAAAAAAAACCCCCTGTTGATAATAGGTCTGATTTATGACTTCTATTTGTTCTGGAAGTATATTAATGTCATAAAAAGCATCAGTTTTGAAGAAAGTCTTTGCATCCACTACTATGGAATAGGAGGAAACACAGTTTAGCCCTTTGAACCCTGACTAATATGTCTTTAATATACTCCATACCACTTGCTAACTTGCAAATGCTCTCCCCAGTGCCCTTGGGCCGAGTCCAAATATGAAATCTGATCTAATCCATCTTCATGGAACCACTGTGGCCTGTCAATTCATTCATCCTGAGCGTAATGCACCTCAAGGCATGTCGTGAAGAGGATTACATCTTACGCAAGGATATAGATCATATGTAACACTGTCAATGGACTAAGCGCTGTATTTTTGTTCTTTTTGTATGACTGATTATGGATTTTCTTGGCTCAAACCATTAGAAGTCCAATCAGGTCTAATTAGTATTTATGCTTATGTAAGAGAGCAAAGGAACATGAGCCAGAAGTCTAATCTGGGAAGACAGTCGGCTCGCTCTGTCCTGAGGCGTCAATAATCCCTCAAGCAATCAAGCCTAAACAAAAAGATTACTTGCACTTTGTTATATGGATGTGCAGCCCACTATTAAAGCGGTTCAGTCAAAATTTTAATTCTGTCGTCTCAGCCTCATGTCATTCTGAATCCCTTTGATTTTCTTTCATCTACGGATCATGGAAAGAAAAAATTGGAATAATGTATTTAAAATCTTCCTTTGTGTTTTATTTGGCGAATCTTATTTGTGATATCTGAATATGGGCAAAATCAAATTTGACGCATCATGGTCAAAAAAAAAAAAAGTGTTGGATTTACTTTGAAACAATTTTCATTAAGAAATTGCTAAATTTCACAAAAAAGTGACTGAAACATATGCCAATAGCTTAATATTTGTTTTAACAACTTCGAAAAATCATTTTTGCAGTGTTGCGCACTTTCTTGATACTTTTTTTGGGCCATTTTTGGAGACTGGTAGCCATGGTCACCATTAACTTTCACTGTGTGGAAAAGAGCGACATGAACATTCTGCGACATCTCTCTTTTTGTGTTTTACGAAGGAAAAGAGGACACGATGACAGAATTATTTTAGGTTGGTTAGCTATTCCTTTAATAGTACCGGCTGATACAGAGTACTACACTGTAAAAAAAAAATCTGGTGGTGATGAGAAAGTCACATGATGAACTAAAGCTCATCACAAACAGCTTGTCTATGAGCTGAGGAGGACAATACTTATATATAGAAGTTGCACAGTGTCATTCACACAAACACTAAACCCCATCATGGTGACACACATGATACTGAAATAATCCAATAAACATTAATTTAACAACAATAGATGTAAGATTAAACCCTAGTGTACACAACTGATAAGAAAAAACATCAAATATGAAGTGTCATGCAGGGAATTCTGGGAGTGTCAATTTACATTTTTTCACTGTAAATTATACAATTACTTTTTCTTTTTCACTTCCAAAAACCGTACTTTTAACAGTATTTTACTGTAGAATCACATTAAATGTAATTACATTTATTCACCGAATATAGTATGGAAACTTACTGTTAACCAGTTAACAGGTTTTTACTGTAGCATTTTTACAGTCTTTTACTGTTAAAATCACAATAATTTTTATTCAAGTTGCGACAAAACGAAAATAGCAGCAGATTTTTTCTTCTGTATTGTAACGTGCATCCAAGTTAAATTGATTATCAAAAAGAAGAACATGTAGGGTGGGGAACAATGATATTATAAGCCCAGTTTATTGTTAATTGACTAATATAATTATGCCATGGATTTGATTAAATGTTTGGGTTTCAATCAAGGTGCTAAACTTGTGGAGTTTCTTCTGGTAAATTCAAGTTTTTTTGCCATACGTTAGCTCATTACTGTCAAGCCCTATATAAAATAGTGAAATATTGCAAGGTTAAGAATAATCATTAAAATATGTAAGGGGTGTTTGCAAAGTTTGTTAAAAAATATGCTTTATAAATATGCTATTTGAAACTAGAAACTACATACCTTCAAAGAGAAATTACTGTATTAAAACACAACAGAGACAATAAAAATATGTTTTTATTTGCTAAGGTAAACTATTATAGAATATCGGATTTGACATGAGTTTCTATGTCCAAAATGTTGATTAGGGTTGGGTTTTGTTGGTTAGCATGACCCAGTTTGTCCCTGCTTGTAAATGCCTTAACTACACCATCAGATGGCACATTCACAGACCGCACACAGTTCACTAAACCCCATCATGGTGACACACATGATACTGAAATAATCCAATAAACATTAATTTAACAACAATAGATGTAAGATTAAACCCTAGTGTACACAACTGATAAGAAAAAACATCAAATATGAAGTGTCATGCAGGGAATTCTGGGAGTGTCAATTTACATTTTTTCACTGTA